>NC_141025.1:177500-222500 GCF_052040795.2 Danio rerio | reverse complement strand
CCAAAAAGCTGCACACCATATATTTTTGACTGCTTTGAATGGAGAAATTTTTTTTTACCCATTTTTCCATATTAAAGTATTATGGTGGGTCTTAAGATTGAATTACTTGCCTAGGTGGGTCCCGGATTAAAAAAGTTTGGGAATCCCTGCACTAGTTCACTTTATTTTAGTTGCCATGATGAAATGAGAGTGATTAGTGAGATTTATTTGAAGAGTGAATAGTACAGTAGACTGTAATACCTCATCAAGTGTTTCCCTATTTTCTATCAGTTCCATTTCTGCTTGCATGAGTTATATTTAAATGTTCTTATTTTATTAGTATGGTGCACCTTTTATATGTTTAATAAATGTTTTTAAATTAAAACTATTCTCTGTGTCATTAAGTGTTAAAAATAGAAATATTTCGTCATATAACATACAAGCAAAAATGTGATGGTGTATTAGATTAAAAATGTAATATGTAGGTCTATTTTAGTATTTTGGTTATTGTTAATAAATAGTGTACTAATATAAATCATCAAAAAGCACAAGAGAAAGAAGGAACAAGACGCACATTGCGAGTCTGCATATCTCACTGAGCGAGCAGCGTACAGTTTACTTATATGCAGTGCATATTTGAGAGTGAGAAAATTTTCAGTTTTGTCCACAAACAGGAAATCGGTGCACGAGCAAACATATTGGCTCGCTTGTATTACATGAATGCGCTCTTGACTTGTAATACTGCACTCATGACATTTTTCAGTGAAAAAACGCTCAGGTGAACAGTTTGCGCGGCTCCGCATTTGAGTTGAGTTGAATATGAAACGGTTTGAAAAGATTTTGTCTGAAACAAGAACGTCTGTACAGACATCTTAATGATCGGTCCATGCGTGCTCATAGGGAGAACCAGATAACCTATAATTCTTGGTTAGAAATTGCAACAGCAGTGGGAAAGGAGGAAAGTTTTTGTAAAAGTTAAGAAAAACCTGAGAGATAAGTTTGTTAAAACAAAAAAAAGAGGCCCCAAAAACATCTTCAGGGATATTAATGATATGACCTAGTTCTTTCGCTTGGCACCACATCGTGCACCTCACGAAATGGACAAGGCTTTCATACTTGATGCGTTCACCATTGAGATACTTTTTTTAAGACGGAGGGCAGTCAAAAGAAACACAGTAAAATCAGACAAATAAAAAGAGAAGAAAGTTTCCGTGTAAATCAGCATTAAGATGTTTTTTTTCTGTAGCTCAATAGTCCATCTAACCTGTCTTTAGTAGTTCAATTTTTATACATTTATTTAACCACTATTTTTGTGATTTTAGCATTTTCTCTTTCTGTATGCATGCTTTTGATAATCTGATATAGGTCTTAAATATAATACTTAATGGTCAATGGTCTTAAAAAGGTCTTAAAGTCTTAAATTTTACATTATATCTGCAGAAACCCTGTAATAAAAAATCTGTGGAACTGTGAGAAAAGCAAACTCAAATGTTTTTATATTAATATTCCTTGCACGTGTAACATGTTTACAAAATACACTTACCTCTAAGCTGCTACTTTGCACTTTTGCCATACTGCACCTAATTGCACTACAATAAATACCTCAACTTGGTCATATTCTGGAACAATAGGATATATGGTAACTGTTCACAGTTTATTAGTGTCTATTATTTAATTCATCTTGCACTATATTAGTTAAATGTTTAGTTTATGTCTAGTGTGTGTCATATTTTTGTTTTTTTTAAATTGCACATTGGAGTATGGGAGAAACACAATTTCAGTCTGCTGTGTAATGTACTGTTGCATGGTTTGATTGACAATAAAGTTGACTTGACTTGACTAATATCTTGAAGTTTGATTACAGGCCAGTGATTTAGTGCTCATTTTTACTACTCGCATACAGTTTATGTGAATTAAGGTCATGCAACACCAGATCACTTCTGTCACTGAAATGTAAGAACTATCCATTAGTCAATACAACCGAAATTCTACATGTTGTGCAGAAGTTTTTGTCTTTTTATTTATTTATTCAAAGGCATTTCACTAGTTGTTTAAATACTCCAACTAAGGCATTGACCTAGCTCAAGCTAAGCCCTGTCTGTAAAACCATGCCTTGGTGTAAGAGTGAAGCTTTGCTTCTCTGCCACTGTTTGCAGATCTCAGTGCATTCTCTTTACATAAACTAATCTAAAATAAATTCAGATTTGCACTGTTGTGCTACTGATAAACATTTTAAATCTGCTTTGGTCGTTATGAAATGCTTTTTAAGGGCAAATTGACATGCACTCTGACATTCATTGATGTACATGCCTATTATTGGCAAAATACATTGATTTGCAGAGTCCCCCACATGTCAAATAGGAATGCATGTTCCCAGAATCCCCACAAATCATAAAGAAGCGTAATGTGTATTATGCAGATAATATGCATCTGAGGTCCCTGTAAGTGACATTCATCCATTTTTTTTTCTAAGTCCCTATAAACGATTATCAAATCACTACTTCATAAATTCAGCTATTTGAAGTCATGTATAGGCTAAACAAGCTTAAATTAATCTTCCTGATTTCTTTCACACCTCTGAAACCTTTAGAAAGGGTGGTCCCCACAGGTGATGACTGTAAAGTTGGTCCTCATAAAGCATATAAACCTGTGTGTCTGTCTCTTTTATTCATTTGTGGATCTGTATTACAGGTCTGGGGTCTGCCCTGAATACCACAGTTGGCTGTGTGATTTTGTATGTGACGCCTGAGTAATCATTGGAAGATATTGTTTGGAATTAGGCTGTCACACAGAGGCGTTGTTGATGGGTAGATGTGTGAAACAGGGAAAAATGATTGCTCAGCCAACGGAGCACTATAGTGCAAAGGTGCGTATATTCATAGTGCAAAATTGTCCAATCCAAAAATAATAAAAATAAAGTAAAGAAAATATTTATATAAAATAAAGCAGCAGGGGGCCTCAGCGAGCTTTGTGGGGGGTCGCGTCATATTTAAAAAAAAAATTTAGCAGTAAACAATTAGAAGAACGGTCAAGTTGCCTTAGTTCATTTTATCCTCTAGCTTAGTGGTCCTCAGCCACCAGTCCGTGGATAATTTAGTACCAGTACCAGTGATTAATAATCATTAATTATTTCAATTTTATTTATTATTTATTATAAAGTCTTTTATTTTGAAAAATGACAGTGTTCTCTCGCTTGCGTCTGTAGGGGCGTAGTGGACATTTTAAAAGTGGGGGACAGCTGTAAAGGGGGGGGGGGGGGGGGGGGGGAGCAGCTGTATAAAATCCAAAGGTTTACATTCTTAATCACCTGTTTCTAAATGGTCTGTCTCTAAAAGTGAGGGGGACGTATCCCTCCCGTTTGATACGCCCCTGCGCTTTAGTCACTTGAGCACTGCGAGTCACGTGGCAAGAATTGGCCTATCAGCTTCAGCTTGTATGGAATATTCAAATTTCGGTAAGACTAATTTTCTTGGACAAACACAGAACACAACCAACACTGCAGTGTTTTATATTTTTTCCCATAAATAAAACTTTTATCAGAGCGACAGCAATGTTTTGTCAGTTTGTCATCCTCTGAGAAAACATCTGATGGTTGCATAGCAACCTACAAAACACCCACTGCCCTAGCTGACCAAAATTTGACAAATTTGTAATCCGTCCTCCACAGAAAAGACAGTCTCACTGATTCGCCTCGCAGCAATCCTCACACTGATTGATAAAGTATAACAAATACCATGCAAGTAGTAAATGTAATAGTCTTTGTATGTAATAGTATTTTTGTTATTGATTTTCAAATAGGGCCAATTGAAAGGCCAAAGGCTTATGTTTTTCAGTTACAAATGGCCTACTGATGTTTTGCTTTTATATTTATACGTTAGGCTATTATTCCCAAACCCATCTCAGGGAAACAGGCTATTACTTGTGCATAAACATATTTAGATTTAGTAATAACCATACCGTTTGTTTGTAAGCAGTAACTTTTGTCATCATTACTGCAAACCTATATGAGCGATCATATCATTAAATGTGGAGGGGGTCCTTGCAATATTTTCAGGGGAAAAGGGGGTCTCAGGCCAAAAAAAAATAAAAGGTTGGAAACCACTGGCCTAAGCCCTGTGAAATGCAAGTTTAAGGCAAGTATGGACATAAACATTTAAAACATAAATCATTCAGGTAAGCATCTCACCTTTTTTACACATTTGTATTACTAGACACTTTAAACAAATTTGCATTCTTCACCAAAACTCATTTTTCCATTTTCCCCAGTCTTTTCAACCCCTCACATAAAACAAATAGGATCTCCGGTTGGCCGACACTTCTGCACATGCGCAGTGCACTCTTGTGCATAAAATGACCTCAATAGACTTTTTGGCCCCTTTGGCCTTCAGTAGTCATCATTCAGTAGACGACACAAACACAACTGGACAACAGGTAAGGAATATGCTTGATCTAAGTGTTATGCATGCTTTGTAATAATGGAGATATAGCAGGATTAGTAACTTGAAATGACTCCAGTGTGCACCCTGTGATTGGCTGACTTAACTGTATGCATGTCGTGTTTGTGCGATATGAAATCGTTATGAGCAGTTCTGCCGCAGGCCAGTGACAATCTTCTTTGTCAAATTTCCTCCCACCTCTCCTGGATTGTTAAAATCTGTCAATCGTGACCAGTAATCTGCGGTGACGTGATGCTATCCAGCCTTAAAGCGAATGTGGAACTTGAAGGGCTGTAGTGACAAGTACCATCTGATCACCCACGTAATTCTGATCCTTCATAGTGTTGATCCAGGTTGGTGCCCTGTGATCCATTTACAGGATAAATTCTCTACCCATCAGGTAGTAGTGAAGCCTTTCTAGTGCTCACTTGATAGCCAACCCTTTTCGATGGTGAAATATCGTGTTTCTCATGGCAAAAGCTTCCGATTCAGATATAGAATGGGGTGTTCCTGTCCTCTATCCTCCTGCAACAATACTGCTCCAATCCCTCTAGCTGAAGCATCCACCTGCACAAGGTATATCCTGGTGAAGTCTGAGCTTCGCAAATTGGGAAAGGTGCACATTAGTTCCTTTAAGTGTAAAAGCTTTTTAACAATACTCTGTCCAAGGCACTAGATTTCTCACTGCCTTAGCAGTTAGATTTGTCAAAGGTACAGCTTTTTCAGAGAGAATAAAACTGCGATACCATCCATACATTACGAGAAAAGATTGTACCTCCTCCTTGGTACATCTTCTCCAGTGGCACCTGACGATAGCCTCTACAGAGGTCCAAGGTGGTTACATACTTAACCCGCCTTATCCTCTCGACCAACTCATCAATGCGTGGCATCGAGTTGGCGTTGAATTTGTACACTGCATTCAGCTTCCTAAAGTCCAAGCATAACCTCAATGTACCAACCTTCTAGGGCACAAGGACTATTGGGCTACTCCAGGCACTAGTTGATGCTTCAATCACGCCCATGTCCAACATCACCTCAATCTCCTTTGTCAATGGTGTTACCAGCCTCTTAGGCACAAGATATGGTCTGACGAATTGGTGTTGGGTCAGTCAAATTTTGTGCTCTACAATGTTTGTCCTCAGGTTGTTCCCTTAGCAACTCAGGGTACCTGTTTTACACCATTTCATCTCTGTACCTGTACAGCTGTTTGTTTTCCTTCAAGATGATCCAGGTTCATTGACTGGGAATGTTCCACAGTCTCAACATCAACTTTGTCTTCATCCTTCTCTTCTGGTGTTTCCACCCTGTGTCTCCAACAGAACCTTCTTCAATTTAGGTTACCGTTCCTGCCATTCTTTCAAGAGGTTGACATGGTATGTTTGACTTCCCTTTGTCGGAGTGACATACCTTATGGGTAACAAGACCCTTCTTGATGATCTCAAATACACCCTGCCAATTTGCAAAGAGCTTGTTGTAAAATGTTAATAGTAACACCTTCTGTCCTGGTTGATGTTCTCTGCACTGGGACCACTGGTCCTACCACAGCTTTTGGTTCTTCTGGGCATTCTCCAGATTCTCTGAGCCTGTTCATGATACTTGTCAAGGAGGTCTTTCATCTGTAAGACAAACCTTACGATATTAGTCTCTTCTTCCGCTGCAGTGCTTGGTGCTTTACAACTCCTTTTCACTAGGTCCAGGGGACCTTGCACCTGCCATCCCTAGAGAACTTCAAATAGTGGGAAGCCTGTTGATGCTTGTGGCACCTCTCTGTATGCCATTTTTCCCAATCCTTGCTGTTTTCACTCACAAACTTCAACATACTTTTGGAGGTTTGATTTAATCTTTCCACCAATCCATCAGTCTGTGTATGGTAAGGTCTTGTGCAGATTGAACAGATACCCAGCTGCTGGTGTAGTAAAGGCATCAATCCAGATGTGAATTTGGTCCCCTGATCAGTGATGATCTCCTCTTCAAATCTAACTCTAGAAAACAGTTAAAGCAATGCAGTGATTTCTTTAACAGTTGTGGTGCTGTGTAGAAGGAAGGCTTTAGGGTAGCGTGTTGCATAGTTGCAGATGACTAGGATTTATTTGTTGCCTGTGCTGCTTTGCTCCAGCAGCCCAACAATGTCTATTGCAATTTGCTTGAATGGAGTAGCGATGACAGGTAATGGTTAAAATGGAGCTCATGATGACCTGTGAACAGAACTGGTTTTCTGCAAAACCGCATATGCGGAGCATATGTGTGTCAATTTGCTTATTCCCTTCACACACTTTGGCAAACAAAGGTTGCAGTGTTTCATCTTCAGCCTGTAATTGTGCTAAATTTTCATTAATGTCCCATTTAGTTACCATCAACCCCTCAGTTGACACTTACAATGGCTGAACCTAATTGTTTCTCTAGGCAGCCCTGTCATCTTGACTTTCTAGGTTTACTCCCTCACCTTGGATCAGACTATCATCCATGGTAGGTAAGGGTTCTAAACCCACTCTGGATTGTGTGTTAGCACAGGACATGACATAACAGCATTCATATTGGTACATTCAACAGTATGGTTTGACAGTTCCTTCAACACGGGTAGGTCCCATCCCAAAACCATACCCGCATCCACCATCCCCACTGACATCAAGTATGGTTGATAATTGATCACAAGTCACCTCAGTGGTAGGATAGTATTTTTTGGTGTAGCCCGTGCATGCATCTGACCTCCTCTATGCATTTATGTACTGCGTTGCCGGTCTTGCTGTGTTCAGTCTGTCAGTTGGCTCACGCTCTCTCTCACCCAGGTCCGCACCTCATGCGGAAGCACTCGTAGTAGTTGCTCCAGTACGATAGCCTCTCCTGTCTGCACTTTAGTGCACTACTCTGGTCATACCCAGTGTTTGTAGAGCCCCTTGAGTCATTTGTATGTCTCTGTCTGTGTCTCTCCAGCAGGTATTTGCATCTACCTGAATCTCTTTCGGTAGGTTTCTGGTAAGAAGTTGAACTTCGCCATCAGCGCATCTCGAAGATTTTCATCGACTTCCGCCTAATCTTTGTCCATCGCGAGGTACTCCTCCAGCACTATTCCAGTGAAAAGGGGGACCAGTCGACACTCCCATTTCTCCTCCAGCAGAACCCTAAGTCTTTGCCAGATGCTCAAAGTGACGTATGTAGCTCTCCACGTCCCCTCTTTCTTCAAATGCTGGCATCCGTGACTGGTCGCGTTGGTGGTAGGTCTGCCACCCTCAATGTCGACATTGTCTGGTTTTGCGTGGCTGACACTCCCTAAATTGGTGAAGCTGCATGTGTGGGTAGATTGAGGCATAGGCTTTGGCTTGGTGAAGTGTCTGGTGTAGCTGAACGTTACAGTGATCCTCGCAACCCCAGCAGCTCATAGATGAGGCCTTCCTCCCTTTTCGACTGAGCTGTCAGAAAAGTCCTTAACAATGCCAACACATCGCTCTCCATACCCTACGATGCAGGTTTGACTCGAGGGGATCTAGTTTCCTCTGCACTGGCTGACTCCTCTTCATCCATAGTGTCCCATTCCATCTCCTCCAGCACAGGTTTTTGTGACCGCAAACACATGTTTTCCGTAAGTCACCTTTCTAAAAAAGGCCATCCCACTTCTGACACCACTTATAACACTTAGGTGTTGTTAATGGGTAGAAGTGTAAAATAAAAATTAAGGCTGCCAGCAGCAACGAAAGGGACCTAACAACCAGGCTCACCGCCGCCTGGTGGCCTTACAATGACAATAAAAATTTACACAGATATATAAATATATATCCTTCTGCCAGCAGGTGGCACTATGACTGTGACTCAATGTTGGCGTGTAGATTTTTCAGAAGATTAATCTTATCGCGCGTGAACTTTTAGGCATGTCAGACATTGTGTGGCTGAGTTATAAGCCAAAATTCCCTCTGTTAGCAGGTGGCGCTATGACTGACTCTATTGGCATGTAGATTTCTTCAGGAGAGGAATTTTATCAACCATGTGAAGTTTCAGGCAGATCATACATTGTGTAGGTGAGTTATAAGTGCTCCCCGTTTCATGGCAAATCACTGAGGTTTGTCATGCCGCCACGGACATGCCCTAAGGCAAAAATTTAAGATGTTCACAATACATCATCGCTAGAGCTTTCAGATAACGCCACCCAAATTTTGTGTTTATAGCATATGTAGGGTCCAGCCAGTTGGTCCAATGACAGTATCCAATGGTGGATGAAGGTTCACTGCATGTTCGGTCTTTCCAGTGCACAATGTTGATTTATATTAAACTTAACTCATATCTGACTCCAATTTTAGTATGAGGTGGTTTAGAATATTAATATATTTATCTTCGTTTTATCTGACTCCAATTATAAAACATTGATAAGATTATTTTGTTTCCTTTCACATTATTTTAGATTATGATTGAATATTCTTTTGATTTGTTATTATACCTTATTCTCATTTACTCAGATTCCGATAGCATCTCGAGTCTTGCACCGGCCGGGTATACAATCTCTTAATACAAGCTTGTCAGTCTTGGTCATTAAACATAGGCAATTAACCACTCTCCTAAAAAGGCAGAACCCTACTTACTCAATTTAGGAGATTTTTATGTGGTCCCCATGGATCTGTTATCTACTTAATCAAGACAAAGTATTTTAATAATAATCTCACAGGATTACAAGTTTGTAGATGAAGGCCTAAATATCCTCATTTAAAGTAGTTTCAACAATATTTTGTTGTTCTAAATAGCTGGCCTTTTACAGTCCAAGTATACATGAATAAATGCCAATTTGTTAGTCGGATCTCTACCAACATTGTATAGCGTGCCACGCTGCTCCGTCTAACATGTTTTAGTCCGTTACTAACCTGTACAGTGGCTTGTAGTGCTATGGACAACAACATTTATCAGTGATAATAACACGAGGTTTGAATAATTCAAAACATAGTCAGGTAAATGTATTACGCCAAATTCAATCAGTCAATTCATAAACGATCAATACAAAACATCAAATTATCAAAGATAAATCCAAGATTAAAAGATGCATTCCTGACTTTTACATAACGTGTAAATTTTACATAACGTGGAGCCTGGGAGCCTGAGAGTTTTTCTCAACCCTTACCTTAAATAATCCAAGAATTCCCTCAAGGAAGGGGGTGTGAATGTATAACAAAAGGAAAAAGTCACACCCTTCACAGTGGTTCAAAAGATGCCTGAAGTTATATATTTATTGTGTTGATTATGTCTGTTTCTGAGAGAATGAGACCATTGTACCAATCGCACTGAGACATTTCAAATGATATCAAACATGATAGTTAAAGTCAGTTTGGTTAATCTAGAACGTTCAAACATTGAAATGACCATATGCGTGAGTTGGGGGGATGAAGCTGAGTTTCAGCATACTCAGATGCAAATGCAGCAGGAACTGGTTTTTCCCGCATACCCCCCTGGTGGGTTGTGGAGTCCATTGGCCCTGTTTTCAGCTCATGTTTTGAATTGTCAAAGACATCAAAAATATTGGTAATATTTCAATTCTTACACATAAAATTTCTGGGAAAAGTTGGTTATACTGTAAAATGTCATTTCCTTTTGCCAGCAGGTGGCACTATAACTAACTGGATATTGGCAAGTAAACGTGTTCAGGTCAGGGCTTTGATCAAATGTGAATTGAGGGAAATCAGACAATGGCATGCCTGAGTTTTAACAACTTCCTGTTTTGTGGCGAATTGTCAAAGTTGGAGAGGCCGCCATGGACACACCTTTTAACAAAATCTCTAGATCTTAGCAATTTAACAAAGTCTTTAATTGACAAAACCCAAGTTTGGCATTGATTGGCTAAAATCCCTAGGAGGAGTTTGTTAAAATAAAATGCCTGGAAATGGCGAAAAAAAAATGGCACTTTTTCAGCACAAGTTCAAAATATCGGACTTTCTGTTGGGTTTGAAAATATGCTTCAAAAAACTTTTTTTTTGTAGGTTTTGGCATGTTTGACGTGTGCATAAATCGTAGCTTGGGGGCCAGTCTGTCAAATGTGCATAGGTGGTGCTGTCGAGTCATTTTGCCAAACTCGCTTCATAAACGCATAACAAACGTAAACTTTAGCCATTTCTGGTCATGTGCAAAGTTTTGTAAGTTTTTGGCCATGTCTAGACACAAAATCGTGAATCATTCTGGAGAAAAAGAGTAAATTGACTAATTCCCTTAGGGCCTATGTACTATTCAGACGCTCAGTGCCCAGCCGTTGTAGCACCATGGTGCAAAAGTGCGTTTATTTACAGTGTTAAATCCCAAAAATATAGACTCTCTCTCTTTCTCTCTCTCTCTCTCTCTCTCTCTCTCTCTCTCGATATATATATATATATATATATATATATATATATATATATATATATATATATATTTGTGCATCGAATAAAAAAAATAAGGACAATTAGGTTACAAAATGCATATATACAAAATATTCACTATTCAGACTTAATACCTCAACTAACCTTTACGCCACTACTCACACTTCAAACTCCCACACTGAACGGATCACTAGTCACTATTTATAGTAAGTGACTCCGCCCACTATGGCTTAAATCGTGGCGAAGGTAAGCATAGACAAACATTTAAAAAATAAGTCGATCAGGTTAGAAATCTCACTTTTCACCCCTCACATACAACAAATAGGATCTCCTGCTGGCCGACCCTTCTGCACATGTACAGTGCACGTTTGTACATAAAATGACCACAATAGGCAATTTGGCCTCTGCGGCCTTCAACACAAACACAACTGGACAACAGGTAAGAAATATGCTTGAAGGAAGTGTTATGCATGCTTTGTAATGGATATATAGCAGGATTACTAACTTGAAATAATAAGTATGAGCTCCGGTAGCAGCGCGACTCCAGTGTTCACCCTGTGATTGGCTGACGTTACTGTATGCCTGTTAGGTTTGTGCAAAATGAAGTTATGAACTTTATTTCGAAATGCATCTGCAAATGCAAATGATCTTAATGTAGTAACCAGCAGTATGGATGCCATCTTTCCTAGCACACTAAATTCTGTGGCACCCATCAAATTAAAAAAGGCTAGAGCGAATAAAACTACACCAAGGTATAATAGTCATACTCGCGCTTTCAAAACAGCAGCCCGTGTCCGTTAAGATCTCATTACTCAGGGCTTCTAAACTCTAGAATAACCTTCCTGTTAATGTCTGAGGCTCAGACACACTCAATTTAAAACTGAAGTAAAGACCTATCTGTTTTTATAAAGCATACACTTAGTGCATCACTTTGCGGTATGATACAGGAATGTGCTCCACACAGGTTTCTGCATCTCATTTATATACACTATGAACTGCAGCTACGCTAATTATTCTCTTTATTCTCTATTTCCACCTGGGTATACTCATCCCCAGGCCCTTAGACTATGCACCGCCACTGATTCAATCCAACACCAGCGAAGAGATGATCCTAAGGTTTCCATAATCCTGGAACAGGCCGTATACTGAGCACCTGCTGTGGTGTTCTTGGAGGAGTGGAGAGCATGTGACTGATTCCTATGAGACTCCAGGGACAGACAAGTCTTGGCTGACATCCAGCATTCTCCAGCCTTCGACGCCTAGACAGCAGGTTTGCACAAGATGTTTGGCCAGAGGAGAAATGGTTGTGCCCAACTGAGCCTGGCTTCTCTCAAGGTTTTTAAAAATGTTTGGACTCTCAGTAGTGATTATAAAAGGTGCTTTCACACTAGTACTTTTGGTCCGCATCCGGGTTCGCTTGATGTCACTGTATGGTACGTTTAGCTAGTGTGAACTTATCTTCTGAACTCTGGTGCGCACCCGTGAACCGTACCAGAGTCTACCTGAAGGAGGTGGTCTGGGGTACGGTCCAGGCAAATGAACCAAGTGTGAAAGCACCCTAAATCACAGTAAACTGATCTGACACTTTAAATTTACTTAAATCTTCTATGTGAATCTGCTTTGATGCAATCTATATCGTAAAAGTGCTATACAAAAATAGGTCAATTGAAATGAGCACACACACACGCACACTTACAAATTGTATAATTTTTTTAGCCACTCCGGTTAAAACACTCTGTATGACTCAGTTAATGCTATGTGACAGTAGTATTGTTGTTTTTAGATGGTAAGCAGAGCAGAGTGAGTGCTGAAAAACCACAAACTCTTCAGTAAACTTTCTCTTGAGTTTCTGACTCCGGCTCTTGTTCATCTGGCAGACTGGTGTCTTTGGGTTAAACTGGTGGTTTTCCTACACGTGGAGAACCGTTTTTACCCCTCTGCCAGATGGAAAGCGAAGTTGCAATCATTGCTGATTCTGTCATTCGTCATGCCCAGGGGCGTCGCTAGACCCAATTTACTGGGGCACGAGCAGCAGTAAAAATCGCTATTGCCCCAGTAAATGCTTTGAGATGATTTACTTTATGCAAGTGTATTATTCAAGAGTGGTAATCCCAGAATAAAGACGTTATTCTTTATCTGCAACCAAACCAACGCTGATGAAAGCAATGTTTAATCAAAAAGCAAACTGACGCATCTCTGTATGTGCGCAAAAAACCATAGCCGTACTCCTCACACACCCCTCCTGCTAGACCCTGACGCGCTGTTCTTCTCCTGTTGTGAATCCCAGCTGTGAACATGCACGACGAAAAAAAGCACTTACTGCATTTGCGTTGTGATACCAACGCAACAGCCTATTTTATGCAGAGGTGACGGCACACAGTGAGTATTTCAAATCGACATAGCTAAAATAGCTAAAAGCTAACAATGTATGCACTCACTGCTTTTTCTATTGATTTGTTTTAAGGGACTCTCTATCCTGAGCGCTAGCAAGAGCATCGAAACTGTCGTCCTCCACACGGGGGCAAAAGACACCGGGCTGTGGCAGGCGGAGATCCTGAAAAGAGATACCAAGAGCCTGATTGAGACTGTTCGATGCACCTCAACCGACACGCAGATCAGTGTTTGTGGACCGCTTCCTACTTGCTGCCGAAGAAATGAAAGGTTCAGTAGAATTTTTGCTCTGAATAAATGGCTAATAACATGATTTAAAGAACAGAAGCTTTTCTAGAGACTGTGTCTGTTCCTCGTATTATTAGATCAAGAAGTAAATTCACTATGTGCTCTGGAAAAAAATCTATTAAGAATCAAATCAGAAAAAACGTTTTTAAAGCTTGATCTCCTAAACATCAGGCCACTCGCACCTAAAGCTCTTTTGTAAATAAAATAAGAACCCAATAACCTTAATGCACTCTGTCCCACTGAAACCTGGCTTTAACAGAATGACTATATTAGTTTAAATGAAGCTACTCCTCCAGGATTCTTATATGTGCCTCAGGTTTCTCAGACTGGTCGTGGTGGAGTTTCATCAATCTTTAGTGATATTCTCAATGTTAATCAGAGAAACAGATTTACGTTTAACTATACCACTGTAACGCTCTCACGGACTTGTTTAACAGTTTTATATAGTGTATAAACAGTTGAAGTCAGAATTATTAGCCCCCCTGAATTATTAGCCCCCATTTATTTTTTTTCCCCAATTTCTGTTTAACGGAGAGAAGATTTTTCAACACATCTCTAATCATAATAGATAACTCATCTCTAATAACTGATTTATTTTGTCTTTGCCATGATGACAGTTAATAATAATTTACTAGATATTTTTCAAGACACTTCTATGCAGCTTAAAATGACATTTAAAGGCTTCACTAGGGTAATTAGGCAGGTGAGGGTTATTTCAAGTTCTTGTATAACAATTTGTTCTGTAGATTATCGAGAAAAAAATACAGCTTAAAGGGGCTAATCATTTTTACCTTAATGTTTTTTTTAAATTAAAAACTGCTTTTATTCTAGCCAAATTAAAACAAATGAGACTTTCCCCAGAAGAAAAAATATTATCAGACATGCTGTGAACATTTCCTTGCTCTGCCAAACATCATTTGCAAATATTTAAAAAAGAAATAAAAGGGGGTCTTAATAATTTATGCCCATACATTTATTTTGTAACAGGTCTAGTTTTCCCAGTAAGAGCAGTTCATGGCATATGTGAATCCCGCCATCGTGCTTAAGTCCGTGTCAAATCAATGGGTCTGAGATCGCCAGAATGAGCTGGTCTTTTCTCGATTGAGCAGATCGATTGTAGTGAAATAAAACAATCAAAGGAAGCAGGCTATATCACAGTGGATTATGGTTGTGTAATGGCCATATATACGGCTAAATGAAGACAGAATGATCGGTTGGGCAGCATGTCATTTCTTTCATCAAATGTGCAATTCATGTTTAATTGAAAGTGAAAGCATGCTGAAATATTACCACGTGCTGTTTATCTGTTGACTGAAAATAATTGCTCAATTACCATCTGATAATGTTTGTATTTTAGTCATATATTTTGTATTAGGCCAATTGTTTTGTTCATTTGTTTTGTTCATTTCGACTGCGGCCCCGGTGTTGTGACGAGAAATGCACCCCTGCACGGACCCCCTTTCTTTAGCATTCTTAGTCTACATTTAAAAAAAAAAAAAAACTCAGACCATAATTGATTAAAACATAGGCTAATATGATTATTATGATGACTGATCAAGCAAGAACAAGAAGTGAAAAGCATTTTAAATCTAGGTTTACAAGAAAATGTAAAATAAAAATGTAGACAGTATTATAGACTGATGTAATGAGCCGTTTTCTAAAATTAGGCATTTTGGTGGGTTAAACAAACCAAAAACATAAAATTGTTGTAGTTTTCAACTAAACCATTCACTTGACTTAATCAGTATTGTGTTTAAATTAAATCATTTTTAAATTGTCAAAGAAAAGTTATGCTGAATAACTAAATGGATAACTTTTTTTGGTGGGGCTAGAGAAAATTTTGTCAGAGCAAGTAAAAATCTGAACCACTGGCCCGATTGGGCCAGTAGTAAATATTCCTAGCGTTGAACCCTGATGTACACAGTTCATTATCAAAGGTAAATGCTGTGAGAGCTCTGCTCTCAGGCCCTAACGGCACAGACCAAAATTCATTTGCAACATCTTTTTTTAACATTTTTACTCCGGGGCTGCTCCTGTAGCATCTCGTGCATTTAAGAGAAATCTTCTCTGTAATTGTTTGTTTAATGCCTTATAATGTGTTTCTAACCTCCACCCTCCATCTGGTTTTGTAAACCGCTTGTGTAGGGGAATATTTTTGTGCATTAACAACTTCTATTATACCTTTTTGCTGTAATTCCTCTATTGAAATAATATTTCTGACAGAACTCTTTTATTAATAGGGTATTGTCTCTGCTGTGCTGGATTACCACCTTTGATTTCACACTGCCATTTATCAGTTTATTTTCAATCATTTTTACTTCTAGCAGCATTCATTTGATATTTTGCTCATATCTTAGTGACTTTAATAGGCTCTGCTCTACTGGTTTCAGTCTCTTTATTTCCTGCTCAAAGCTTACTCGTTTTAACCAGTCTATTTCTCAGCTTTACAATATTGTGCCTTGTGCCTGCATATTTTGTTGTGATTAAGTTATTAGAATCTTGATTAAATTTACAAATTATTAAATCATAAACTGTATGTCTTTCCACATTACCTCTGAAGCCTTTAACATCAAACGCAGTTTCTGCTGATTTACCACCGTAACATCTGCTCCTGTGTCAATGTCAAACATTATTCCTTCATAATATATGCAGGGCTTGAAATTAACCTTTTTGCTTGGTTATGTGGTTTACTTTAAAAATTTAGGCGCATCAGCCAAAATTTAGTCGCTCTTATAAGCACCGTTTACTACAAGTGTTATACAAACATGTATTGCGTTTGAAATCAGCAGTAATCAAACTAACAAGCCAAAAAATATTTATGCAAGCGTGAAGAAAATATGTCTCAACGAAATCCCTTAATCATAAGAAAATGATTTTTTTTAACATAACTGAGTGACCAAAAGGTACACAGAGCGCTCACCGGCCCTGCACACACTGCTGGACATGACTAAATCTGTTAAGGATATAACTGTGCTGTTCTCACGGGTGCTGTCTGATATTGCACTGATGTTTTTGACATGTACTGTACCTTATTATATGCATACATGTTAATAGCAATAGTTTTCATGAGTAGCGATGTTAGTTTAGTCAGTGTAAGGCCGTTTGCGATGGTGTACGTGGTGTTACATTTGACATATAGCTGCCAGTTGCACGGCGGACAGCATCTGGCGATTATATGAAGGATTAAACAGAAGCTCTCATGTTAGATGTGGCAAACAGTTACCTGAAAACTCCATCCCACAGACTTTACATAGCAGAGTTGAAGCCAACGGAAGTCTTTTATCCACTCCTGGAAAAGGGTAGATGGTGGACTAACATTCAGCACATGATCACTAGTAAGATGTGTCATTATTTGTGACTAGATGGTTTCTAAAACAAAATCTGTCAGTGTTATCTTCATTCTCATCTTCAGCGCTTTACAATGTTTCGCGGTAGTAGCTTTCTGTCATCCCAAGCCAGAAGGCATTGACTGAGTGATTGACAGCTGATATTTCAGTGCTAGAGCAGTGGGCCAATAAGAAGAGCGTGTAGGTGGGGCAAGCATTGTGAACTTGGCTTTGTTTACTTCAGTAAGTTGACACGACAACTGTTTTAACCCATTCCTGAGCGCTGCGTTTCACGTTTCAAGTGCAGAGATGCATTCTGCGTAAATGTCTCCCAAATCTGGGCATGTGGTGAACATTTTGCAGTAAAAACTGGTCGCAATTTTATGGTCGCAATTTCGAGCCCTGATATGTTCAGATTTTACACACACACACACACACACACACACAGAGAGAGACACACAGCACTTACACTCTCGCTTTCTCTTTCACACACACACACACACACACACACACACACACACACACACAGAGAGAGAGACACAGCACTTACACTCTCTCTTTCTCTTTCACACACACACACACACACACACAGAGAGAGACACAGCACTTAAGCTCTCTCTCTTTCTCTCTTATTCTTACACACACACACACACACACACACACACACACACACACACACAGAGAGAGACGCACAGCACTATGCTCTTTTTCTTATTAAAACACACAAAAGCAGCATCCATGTGGATGTGCGCATGCTTGTTGGCTCGGGAGTGATATTGTTTGACTGTGAGCCCGATCCCTTTCAAATTGCACCAGTTACCGACCGCTGCTGCGTTTTTTTTCGGAAATTCATTCATGCACCGCAAGAAATCTGGTCGGCTCTCGCAATACGGCAGCAAGAATGTAGACCTTACTGGCAAACTGCTGGTCAGTTGGTGCACGTCTCTCTCTCTCTCAATTCAATTCAATAATTGCTTTATTGGCATGACAATTGTTACAAATGTATTGCCAAAGCAGTTATAAAGTTAACAAAGTGACATACATATAATATAAAAAAGCAGTACACAGAAAATAATTGTAGAAAAAAAAATTAAAAAAAGATATTTATATAAAATAATTAAATAAAATATCAACAATACGTCATATTAGCAACAAGAATCAGTCCAAGGCACTCGAATAAAGTGAAAAAATTAAAAAGCCTTTATTCACATGGCTAAATCTCTAAAAACCTACGCGTTTCGGCAGAAGTCTGCCTTCATCAGGGTAACAGTGATCAAGTGCGTCTAGAGTCTCTTTTGAGTACTACGGTCATATGACTCATTTAAACATCTAAAATGGCACTCAAATAATTTAACAAACAAACTCTACTACCATCATAAATTCGGCATAGATACACAAACACCCACTTGCATATATGGGAAAAGAGAGAGAAAATTAATATATATATGGTAAATACATTTTATATATATATATATATATATATATATATATATATATATATATATATATATATACACAAACACATACATCAATGTATAATGACAATCTGTAAAGCATCTATAGAAAAATTTATTCATTCATTTTCTTATCGGCTTAGTCCCTTTATTAATCCGGGGTCACCACAGCGGAATGAACCGCCAACCCATCCAGCAACTTCCCACGCAGCGGATGCCCCTCCAGCTGCAACCCATCTCTGGGAAACTATAGAAAAACTGTTTTGCAAAAAAGAAGAGAAATCTAATTCACCATTCAAACCTGGAAATCTGGTTGCTTTAAATGTATATATCCAAAAAGTCTCTCTCTGAGTCTCTGGTTGCTTTTAATGTATATATCCATACAGTCTCTCTCTGAGTCTCTCAGACTGAGAGCATACTTTGGCATCTGTGCCTGAGCAAGATTATCCCCTCTGGGCAGCTCTGATGCAGGAGATACACTGCCATCTTCAGCACTGTTTGATGTTTGCTCATCTTCACTTTGTTTCATAAGCCGCATTTACACTATCGGGCCAGTGCGAGCCAGGGCTTTTATCGGGCCGTGCCAATCGCCCGGAAGATGAGTAATGAGGCCAAAATTATGTTGAGTTTCCACTGTCGGGCTAGTAGCTCGCAGCGCGTCACGCAAACATCGCCCCCAGAATGACCCCCGAATAAAACGTCACACAACCCGCCCACTTTAGCGGGAATCAGCCAGATAAAGCACACCATGGAATCATCACAAAATGAAGACAACCCAAACAAACAAATGACCCGTTACTGTACAGCAGTACATTGTCTATACGCACAGACCTGTGTATTTCCATTCATTACATTTGTTTTACTCACCGACTGACTGTTGGCATTGTGCATCGAGTGCTCTCGCCACTAACGGAGGGACCCAGCACAGTGAGCGCACCTTCCATAATATAAAGCCACAGAAATTCTCAGTTTTAACTAGGTATGAAATGTATTTTATGACATCCTTGTTTTGATAGACGTCGTGTTAAGTGTTTCAGCACATAAGAGCAAGTAGCCTAAAAAAATATAGCCATATTTGTTGCGCTCAGCAGGTATTCACTAAAGCTCTACATTTAAAGTTTCATTTATTAATTAGCCCATATCATATAAAAACATAAACACTTGTGTGAGGATATGGAACTCATTTTGTACTTGCAGTTTTCCCCGATGCGTTTAAAGCCGCGTTGCGCAGGACTGGGTGACAGAAAAAAAAGTAGGCTAGATTCTGCTTTCACTCACCCCAAAAATGCTCTGTTTGCACGATTTGATTAATATCATCGTATCCAAATACTTAATAAATAATATTTCAAACCTCTCCGGTGTTTATTGTTGTTAGAAAATATCTAAAATCCCTAAATAGGAAAAATGTCTAAAGCCTTTGTAAAATGAAAGTTTTGTGGCTTTAAAACTAACGGTTTGATTTATGTATTGTATATAGGCTACCTACATTGTTCTAGCTAGCTTTTGTTTATTTTCTATTGGTTTATTTATTTAATGCAATATTACTATATACGATATTTGTAATTCTTTAAATTTTATTTCAAAACAGTTTAGGCTATTTTATCAAGGTATGACACTATATTGTTTAAAGGCTACGAAAGTGGGCACGTAATTTGTTCAGTTTTATGTCTTTCTGTTGTATTCATGTTGTGTAGTATTATCTCCAAAATAAAAGAAATGTAAAAAGCCGCGCAGCATCAACACAGCTGTAAAGGGAGCGCTCTTTTTCTCGGTCTCACACACACATACAGGCATTCAAACATGCACAAATACACCTTCTAAACTTGACAAAAGGTCTCGAAAACCTTTAGTGTCTGCTGTGTTTTTAATACGGTGTAAAGATTGTTATGCGTTATTGAAACATCAGTGAGGACGCAGAAATGTCACTATAAATTAAAAATATTTTATGCAACACCCTTGCATTTAAAAGGGAAACATAAGGGTGATCATACGCAAAAATACCCCATAAGGCTAGATGTTTTCTTTCCCTTATTTATTTATTTATTTGTTTGGCGCATGTACTTGTGTGCGATCAGAAAACTGTGCCCGCCTCTCCTTTTACTCTGCCCCCAAGCCCCAGCTGGCACTCTTTAGCCCAAGGTATTTGGCGGGATGAAAAAGGCCGGCCGCTGACCCCAAGAAAGCCCCGGAAGTGACAGTGGAAACGTGTCTGGCCTTGGCTCGCTCTCTTTAGGCGCGATAGTGGAAACACGGCTATTGAGATCTGCTGCTGGTCTTCCTCTGGAAGTTTCTTTTGTTTGCATTTCTGTCTCCTCCAGTTCTGCTAGTTGTTCATCCACCTTTCTTAGTCTATTATGATGCACCTGCACATAGATTCCACCATGCCTGACAAATACAACCACACCATCTTGGCCTAACACCACACCTGGACCTTTCCGCTCACAGCAGTCTATTCTCTTGTAATATACTTTGTCCCCCGTCTCCTCTATGTCATGAACAGGTCTTAGTTGCTTACGAAGTGCTCTTCTGAATCTTTCTGAGCATTTGGCTTCTGTTAATGCTACTTGTACTTGTTTCCAGAGTTGGTGGCTTACTAATGAGCACTGAAGGTAAATTCAGGTTTTGTCCAAGCACTAGCTTGTTAGGGCTGAAACAGTGCACATTATGCATAGCGTTCTTAGCCATCAATGCCCAGTCAGGGGCTGTTTTCCAGTAACAGTTGTCCTTTTTCACCTTCAGCAAAATTTCATTGAGGGTCTGATTATGCTTTTCTAAAAAGCCATTGCTCCATGGGCATGTAGGCTGCAGTTTTTTTTTACTTCAATGTTAAAATGCTCAGCCAAATACCTGATTTCTTCATTATTCACCTCCGTTGTCACTAAACAGTCTGCATCAAGGACCATGAACACTTATCCAACAGTGAATCAAGTGCTTCTCTATCTCTCTTGGGTTTTTTGAGGTGACGATACTCCCTGCACTGAAGCGTGTGAAGTGGTCAATAGAATGCAAATACCATATTCCAGGCCCAAGCTGATGCAAGTCCACTGCCAGTCTCATATGTTGATGCCATAGGCAAACCTGCAACAGGTTTATGTTTTGGCTTACTGTATCTACTGCATGTATCACAGTTCTTCACAATGTTCTTGAGAATAGTGTTGCTTTCATCAGCATGATCAGCTGAGCAGGCCAGTAATGTTTTTAGTCTATCGGCTGAAGCATGTCTAAATTTCCTGTGTATTTTCAACAGTAGCATATTTTGTTCTTCTGTCATATTTATTAAGGGGATTTGTACCTTGAGCCACAGTTTAGAATTGGTGTGTAGTATTGAGCTTAGTTCCCCGTTTGCCTGACTATCTTATGTAGTAAGCATCATCTGCGTTCTGCAAAGTACTGGCGCCCTCTTGTGGTGAATTAATGCTATTTCCATTAAATCTTTTTAAGGTTGATTTTATGTTGGTGAAAGAAATAGTGGGTCAAGCTGTTAGCGACAATTGTTTCTCTTTAACAATAAGACTGGCAGTATCGAGTAATTTCAAATCTAGTACAGCATCTAGGAGCTCAATTTTGAACTTTAGTAGCCTGTTGTATCGACGTTCGAGCTCAACAATGTAATCCACCTTGGAAACGCTGCTTTCTTTTGTAATCAGGTCAAACTCTGTGCGCGCTTCGTACTGTCGATCTTTTTCTTCTTTTAAAAACACAGTCTAATTTTTCTATTAATGTTTGTTTACCGTTGTCAGCATTCTAATCATCCGCTGGTATTTCCAGTGCGCTGTTTCTTGCTCTAGCTGTTAGTGACAAGGTAACTGCAAAGTAGGGTTGGGTATCATTTGTGTTTTTTTTTTTTTTTTTTATACCAGTGCTAAATCGATTCTTTTAAAACGATACCGGTGACAAAACACTCAAAATAATCTTCCATGTTCGTTTATTGGACAAGTTGTACTGGTGTAGGAGAACACATTTCTAACATTCACGTACATCAAGGCACATTGTTGCACCTGTTCACTTTAACAGACAGGCCTACTGCTGTGGTCAATTTATTTTGCCCTCCCATTGCTTTACAATCATGTTTCTGAAAATTTTTACAGTGTTTCCTAAAAAAACAATGATTCTGGAGTCATAATAAGTTCTATTTATTGTTTATTTCATGAATAAAAGCTGCTTTTAATTTAAATAAAAATAAGGTCAGTATTATTAGC
This sequence comes from Danio rerio, assembly GCF_052040795.2. Taxonomy (NCBI): domain Eukaryota; kingdom Metazoa; phylum Chordata; class Actinopteri; order Cypriniformes; family Danionidae; genus Danio; species Danio rerio. The sequence continues at coordinate 200,104 of NC_141025.1, read as the reverse complement.
CTCCTTAAGAACATTTACTGTATATTTTTGATTTCCACAACAAATCTGTTACAAAATCAATTGACTATTTATTTCAACTTCCGTAGTTAACTGATTAAGTCTAAACTTTAACCTGACTAAAAGACTATAAAATACTTGAAGGGGCTTTGTCTGAATACAACGGTCATGCAAAATAACTAGTAAAATGTTCTGCACTGACTGTCAGCATGGGGAAGACAAAACAGTAGATATTAGAAACGAGTTGGTTAAACTATTATGTTTAAAAATGTGTTGTAAATAAATCATGTGTTGTAGACGCCAATCAGAAATGAATGAAGGCAAAACTAAACCAGTTGAATATGACTGACATGAGCTGACTGAAAACTACATTTGATCAATGTCTTACATCTGTTCATTGGTACTTGCTGACTATTTGTAAATTCAAGACTGCATTTCCTAACGTAAAACTATGTGCACTAGATTTTTGATTAAAAATGGTCTCTGCATAGTTGAGCGCTAACTATATATAAAAAGTGTTAAAACCGCTATTTGAAAACGGAAGTCTAATATCATCAACAGTGGACATTTTGATAGTGTTTCACAACATGAACATGACTGAAGTTTAATCTTTTATTTATGTGTCAATTTGGGTGTCAAATTCTGACGAATGTGGGGAACTGATGCGTGCAGCACTGTCAGAAAGAAAAGTGCCACGAAAGCAGAGGAAGTGCCCGAGGGAGCGATTGCTCGTGACACCTAGAGCACAAGAGAGAGGCATTCCTCTGCCTTTGAGCCGTCAAATGTGTCACTCTTCATTCAGGTCAACACGCTTGATCACGTTTATCCAATTTGCTTAAACTAAGCATTCTAAAGTGTATTTTACAAGCAAGGATTCTTACACAGCAACTGTCTTTACAAAAGTTGCATGTAATGCCGAGTTCAGACTGCATGATTTTCATCGCTGCTTTGTTCACACTGCAAGATGGATCGGCGACAGGGACATTCACATTTCATGACTACTATAGGAAGAATCACCGATAACTTCGTCCAACTACGTCTCACAGCCAAAAACACGTAGTATGTCTTTTTTTATTAACAACATAACGAGAAAGAAGCCTTTATTGGGGTAGAACATGTACATGTTTGCTCACCTGGGTTTAAAGGGAATTAGCCATTTCTCCTCAACGTTGATAATAAACTAATTTCTTTCTGTATGAAACGTCAAACAGACACGGTTGCTCCTGAGTCCTGTCAAACCTCCACTAGTTTTTCCTCCATTTCGTGGGTCCAAATAAACCGAAAAAGAGCGCTTTACCTTCTCCCCCAGCCTCCCGCTGGCCTGCAGCAGGTATACTCACACGCAAGTGAATGCTGCTCTCCTATTGGCTGTAGGAGATCGCTGATGTTATTTTCAGTCATAACTCAATTCACACGGCATGATTTGAATCGCTGACAGCTCTAGATATTTAGCATGCCAAATATCTCGCGGGCATCGGCGACTCATCTGCGATTCTCTCAGATCGCGCCTTTGATTGTTCAAACTGTGTGATTGTCACTCACGTGCACGAGCAGCGATTTGCCTGTGATTTCAGGCATGTCAGCGATTTCTCAAAACCTGTCGGCGAGCCAAAATCGGGGCTAAAATCACGCAGTCTAAACTCGGCATAAGGGGGAAACATGTCAAACTTAATGACACATTTGACGGCTCGGTTAGGAAATGCAGTCTTGAATTTACAAATAGTCAGCAAGTACCAATGAACAGATGTAAGACATTGATCAAATGTAGTTTTCAGTCAGCTCATGTCAGTCATATTCAACTGGTTTAGTTTTGCCTTCATTCATTTCTGATTGGCGTCTACAACACATGATTTATTTACAACACATTTTTAAACATAATAGTTTAACCAACTCGTTTCTAATATCTACTGTTTTGTCTTCCCCATGCTGACAGTCAGTGCAGAACATTTTACTAGTTATTTTGCATGACCGTTGTATTCAGACAAAGCCCCTTCAAGTATTTTATAGTCTTTTAGTCAGGTTAAAGTTTAGACTTAATCAGTTAACTACGGAAGTTGAAATAAATAGTCAATTGATTTTGTAACAGATTTGTTGTGGAAATCAAAAATATACAGTAAATGTTCTTAAGGAGGCTAATAATACTGACCTTATTTTTATTTAAATTAAAAGCAGCTTTTATTCATGAAATAAACAATAAATAGAACTTATTATGACTCCAGAATCATTGTTTTTTTAGGAAACACTGTAAAAATTTTCAGAAACATGATTGTAAAGCAATGGGAGGGCAAAATAAATTGACCACAGCAGTAGGCCTGTCTGTTAAAGTGAACAGGTGCAACAATGTGCCTTGATGTACGTGAATGTTAGAAATGTGTTCTCCTACACCAGTACAACTTGTCCAATAAACGAACATGGAAGATTATTTTGAGTTTAAGTTATTTAATTATCTTGTTTATGAAGACAGCAGACTGATGCAAGAAAACAAATGACATCGAACAATTGTTTAAGTATTTTGACATGTATATGTTAAAATGTGCTTCTAAAAGTATGCAGCCCCTGCCCGCCCCCCACAGGTTACTAGTAAGCTAATGTTATCTCATAATGCAAATCTTAAATTTGCGCTAACCGACAAATAATCGAAGAAAATATAAAAAGATATATATTTACATTTGTGCGTATATATATATATATATATATATATATATATATATATATATATATATATATATATATATATATATATATATATATATATATATATATATATATGTATGTATGTATGTGTGTGTATATATATATATATATATATATATATATATATATATATATATATATATTTTTTTTTTTCAATAGCTTACAATATTTTTATTGTTGTAACTGACTCTTCACAGCAACCATCATGTAATGTGTATGCTTTAAATAACAAAGGAGAAGACTCAAGCTACTGTAGGAGGCCCAACTGTTTTCACATGATGGCAAAATGAGTTGGAGTTTAATCAGCGATTTTTAAAGGCAAGTTCACCCTAAAGTGAAGATTATTGACACCAAGTTTTTAAAACCTGTATAAGTGTCTTTTTTCTGTGGACATTCTTTGCATACAATTTTTAAAATAAAAAGAAATTTTTAAAATAAATTGTAATGAATTGGAGAAGCACATTAGCAACGAGACCAACATCGTGTAAGTACATTTATACTTGTTTTCAGTTGTTGTGTATGGTTTGAGGACACTTAGAGTTGTTTTAGGTTGTAGGACATTTAAAATTGTTTTCAGCTCTGTGTATGGTATTAGTAAAGTTTTCCCACTGTTTCCTTGGTTACTGTAAGAGCTTGTGTGTCGAGTGCGGACTGTTTCGCGCCCCCCACCGCAGTTTCAGGTGTTTTTACTCTCGGTGTGTGTCACGCTGAATCCAATCATCAAAGCGCTCAGGAGTGTATAAGCAGCTAGTCTCACCGCGGCAGCAGTTGCGGCAGGCTTGTGTGAAGACTGAGTGTAAAGACCATCGACTCTACCTTCGCCATCGACGCTACCTGCGCGACTCCACCAAGCAAAGACACCGACAAAGCACCTGAGTACTTATTTTGCGTTATTTTTGCACTTATTATTGTTTTCATTGCACTTTTATTATGTTTACTAATTCCTGTTGTTACTAACATTTGCAAAGCACAGGAGGTACGCTGCAAGTGTAATCCTCACAACCTTCGTTCAATACATGTAATTGCTATTTCACAACTCTCTCTCCGTGGGCCTCTGGAATTGTCAATCTGCTTCTAACAAAGCAGATTTTATTACCTCCATAGCTTCGCATTCTGACTATAATTTCATGGCTCTGAGACCTGGTTTGAGACCGGAGGACACTGCTACACATGCAGCTCCTTTTGCTAATTTCTCTTTTTCCCATACTCCTTGTCAGACAGGGAGAGGGGGTGGGACTGGACTACTGATTTCCAATGGAAATTCATTGAGACCGTCCCTGCCAACAATCAGCTCCTTTGAATTCCATGCAGTATCCATTATCCACCCCTTCTACATAAATGTGGTTGTCATCTACCGCCCACCGGGTACATTAGGGTCCTTCTTAGATGAACTGGATGTTCTTCTCTCATCTTTTTCTGATTATGACACTCCCTTGTTGGTGCTAGGTGATTTGAACATTCACATTAAAAGACCTGAAGCTGCTGACTTCAGGACTCTGCTTGCCTCTTGACCTCAAAAGAGCACTTCTGCTACTCACAAATCAGCATCGCTGATCAAACACTAGTAACTCCTCTATACACATCAGATCTGAAGGATTCGGATTTCTGCTTTCCAATCCGTCTCATCATGGACCAACGTTTATCCTTTTCATCATTCTGTTTCTCAGTATTTAACTGTGAATTGATTTTAACTAATGAGTAAGTTAAAACTGCTTACTGCAAGAATGTTCTATGTCCTTGTTTCTCTTTTTGCCTGTCTATTTTAACTTTGTTTTCAGGAGACACACAAACCAGGTCATAGGTCATGGAGATCTCTCTCTCTCTCTCTCCCAATACAGGGAAGAAGACACCTGTTCTAGTTGTCCTGATATTGCCTATAATATTATAGCTGTTTGATTGATCTGTTTTTGAGTATAATTAATTTTAATGTAACTCCTTTTTGTGTGGAGATAGACTGTGTGTAGTAAAGATATTGCAGCAGACTGTTGATGGAAACAGTCTTGAACCAGCCTGATAACACAGCTGAACGTACAAGAAACATCCTTGAGTCTTTAACACAGATGGTCTTTTGTGTCTATTGTGTTGCTGGTTTAGCTTTTTACAGGTCGGAGATCAGCTCCTAATAACTTAGGGCGACCTCACCTCTAGGCAACAGGTCGCCATCTGGAGACAGATACAATGCTTTCTTTGACGCATGCATTAAGGCCATCCATATCTGGAAGTAGATACTATGTTTCTTTGACGCATGTATTTAGAATTGTCTATTTCTGTTGTAACCAATGAGAACTGTTTACCTGGATCCCACCCTTTCTGGACTTATGTAAAGAGTTTAATTGTTCGATTGTTGAAACTGTAAGCAGAGCGGCCTAGGAACTCATTGCGAGTGTTGAAGCTGGCTTCTGCGAATGAAACTGCAAACTATCTTCAGTAAACTTAATTAATTTTTTTAAAATCTCTGACTCCGGCTCTTCTTCATCTACCAGACTGGTAATTTTTTGGGTTAAACTGTAAACTATCCCTAAAAATCATTTCCTATTGTCTCTCAACATCCACATTACTCCTGAGCCGCCACACACTCCAACACTAGTTGCCCTTCGCAGAAACCTATGCTCTCTCTCACCCAATAGACTATTCACCATTGTTTCAGACTCTCTTCCTCCATCTTGCAAACTCTACACTTGATACGAACAGTGCCACTGATACACTCTGCTCCACACTAGCATCATGTCTAGACAGACTATGTCCTGTTACATCCAGGCCAGCCCGTGCCAGTCCTCCTGCACCCTGGCTTTCTGTTCTCCATGAGCTTCGCTCAAAACTTTGCGCTGCAGAGAGAATTTGGCGGAAAACTAAACATCCTGCACAGCTCAAAACATACAAAACTCTTCTGTCCTCTTTCTCAGCTGATGTTACTTTTGCAAAACAGACATACTTCCGTCAGAAAATCAACAATGCCACCAATTCTCGCTTACTTTTTAAAACATTTTCCTCCCTCCTCTATCCTCCTCCTCCACCCGAATCCTCCACACTTACTACTGATGACTTTGCTACATTCTTTTGCACCAAAACGGTAAAAATCAGTAACAAAAAGGCAAGATATACCACTATCACTACACACACTAACCTTTTTTTCTCAGCTCTCTTAGTCGGAGGTGACCAAACTCTAGTAAAAGTGCTATCTAGCCAAGCAACCACCTGTCCGCTTGATCCCAATCCCACTCATCTATTGCAAGCCATCTCCCTTGCAGTCATACCAACACTGACTGGCATAATCTACACATCTCTTGACTCTGGTTTATTCCCCACTTCATTTAAGCAGGCAAGGGTAACCCCACTGCTAAAGAAACCCAACCTGGATCAAACGCTACTTGAAAACCACAGACTGGTATTCCTGCTTCCATTTAGGGCCAAGACATTGGAGAAAGTAGTGTTCAATCAAGTCCTGGACTTTCTAAAGGCTGATTTATACTTCTGTGTCAATCGCACGCGTATGCTACGGCATTGACGCATAGCCCTTCGCCGTGGCTGTCGGTGTCACTGACGTGCTTTCTCAAAAAAATGTAACTACACGTCGCAACCGCGTAGTGAAAGCTTTGTGATTGGTCGGCTTGGTAGCGCTGACGAGTCTGGGCGGGACCAAAAGCCGTGCGAATGGCACGATTACTTGACCCAGGCTTTACTTAAAACAACCTCATGGACAACAAGCAATCTGGCTTTAAGAAAGGCCACTCAATTGAGACTGCCCTGCTCTCTGTGGTGGAGGATCTCAGACTGGCTAAAGCAGACTCTAAATCATTAGTCCTCATCTTGCTGGATTTATCAGCTGCTTTTGACACTATAAACCACCAGATCCTGCTATCTACGCTTGAGTCACTGGGCGTTGCAGGCACTGTTATTCAATGGTTCAGATCTTACCTCTCTGACAGGTCATTCATGGTGTCTTAGAGGGGAGAGGTGTCCAACCTACAGCATCTAAACACTGGGGTACCTTAGGGCTCTGTTCTTGGGCCACTTCTCTTCTCCATCAACACAACATCTTTAGGATCAGTCATCCAGAAACATGGATTCTCCTACCACTGCTATGCTGATGATACCCAGCTATACCTCTCTTTTCACCCTGATGATCCCGCGGTTCCCGCTTGCATCTCAGCCTGCCTGTTGGACTTTTCACGCTGGATGAAAGATCATCATTTTCAGCTTAACCTCATGAAAAAAGAAGTGCTTGAAGTTTCTGCCAACCCGACTCTACACCATAACTTTTCAATCCAGATGGATTGGGAAACCATTACTGCATCCAAAATGGTGAAAAGCCTTGGAGTAATGATTGATGACCAACTAAACTTCTCTGAGCACATTTCTAGAACTGCTCGATCGTGCAGATTCGCACTCTACAACATCAGAAAGATCCGACCCTTCCTATCTGAACATGCAGCTCAACTCCTTGTTCAAGCTCTTGTTCTCTCCAGACTGGACTATTGCAACTCTCTACTAGCCGGGCTCCCAGCTAACTCTATCAAACCTCCTCAGCTGCTTCAGAATGCAGCAGCATGAGTGGTCTTAACCTAAAAGAGCACATGTCGCTTCGCTACTCATCCGTTTGCACTGGCTGCCTGTTGCTGCTCGCATCAAATTCAAAGCTCTGATGTTTGCTTATAATGCGACCTCTGGCTTTGATCCTTATCTGCTCTCCTTTCTGCAAATGTATGTGCCCGCCAGAAACTTGCGTTCAGTGAATAATCGTCGCCTCGTGGTTCCAACCCCAAAGAATGAAGAAATCACTTTCCCGAACTCTCGCATTCAATCTACCCAGTTGGAATGAACTCCCTAACTGCATCAGAACAGCAGTCACTCGCTGTCTTCAAGAAACAACTAAAAACTCAACTATTTAGTCTCCACTTTCCTTCCTGATCTGCAATTGCCTCTCTGGCTATACCACTAACTGTTCTCAAAAGAAAGAAAAAACTTGCATTACTAATGCTTTGCTTCTTTTACACTCGAATAGACAAAATTACAAGTTTTAGTCTTTTAAATGCGATTTAATCGCGATTATTTTTTTTTAGAAGTGCGATTAATTAGTTAGTCTTTTTTAATCGATTGACCACTAATATATATATGTATATGTATGTGTGTGTGTGTATATATATGTATATGTATATATGTATGTGTATGTGTGTGTATATATATATATATGTATATGTATGTGTGTATATATATGTATATTTATGTATGTGTGTGTATATATATATATATATATATATATATATATATATATATATATATATATATATATATATATATATATATATTAGGGATGTGCTGAGCAGCCAGTATTTGTATCTGTATTTGTATTTGTTGAGGGGGAAAAAGTATTTGTATTTCTATTCGAGTAAAATTCAAAATGGCGTAAAAGTATATATTTTTTCCATTACACCTGGAATTTATGTTAAAGTGTACATATTGTTTAATTATATTCATTATAATAATTAAGGAAATGCAATATTGGTTGATTTTCCTTTTGAACATTTAACAAGAAATGTCATTGAAAAGAAAATAACAACATAACAGCCATTACAACATTTTGAACCCCACCACCACCGTTATTGTTGAAGGACACCGAATAGACAATAAAAACAAATAATAATTAAAACTGTTTTTCTCCTAAAATAACTTTTTTTTTAAATGCACATAATTACAAAAACTAAAATTAACTAATAAAAACTAAATAAACCCCTGACTGGGACATCTGGCAGATATAATACTAAAAGATACAGCCCTGCTATTGTCATCTGCCTGCCACAAAACACACAAACAATTTTTTTTTTGTGTTTATTTAATAATATTTTTTTTTCTCATTTTTAGTTTTTTTATGTTTAAAACTGACTTGCAGGGGCAGAACGTAGCTGTGTTGATGGTCTGGTGCTTGTGGAGGATTTAGCAGAACATGACTGTGCTGTTGAGGGGATTAATGCTTATGGGGAGGTTGACAGACAGTACCAGGAGAGGAAGTGCATGTGATTATGCATTACATAGAGGGTGGCACAGTGGGTAGCACTTTCGCCTCAGCAAGAAGGTCGCTGGTTTGAGCCTCGGTTGGGTCTGTTGGCATTTGTGTGTGGAGTTTGCATGTTCTCCCCATGTTGGCTTGAATTTTCTCCAGGTGCTCCAGTTTCCCCCATGGTCCAAACACATGCAAAATAGGTGAATTGGGTAAGCTAAATTGTCCGTAGTGTATGTGTGTGAAAGAGAGTGTATGGATGTTTCCCAGTGCTGGGCATCCACTGCGTAAAACATATGCTGGATAAATTGGTGGTTCATTCCACTGTGGCAACCCCAGATTAATAAAGGGACTAAGCCGGAAATAAAATAAATGAATGATTATGCATAAAAGATGTTGGTAGATATTTGATATCTATGCCTCTGCTGATTTCACTTTTGCACACATTACTTACAGTATCACTTTGTTTTATCTGCAGCAGCACTCACTGTAAAATGGTTCCACACAGAACTTGAAGGTTTTTTGGGCTAATGGGGGACCATGAAATGCCTCACCAGCAGCTTTACTCTTTTTTTATTTGGGTATATCCGAATTTATGTGAGGAGTTTCAAATTAGTGACAGGAAGATATGCTAAGGTTAACTAGCCTATAGCAAATATCTTGCTGTCTGCAAAAGACAGTGATTTAAACGTACCATATAACTCCCATACGTGCATACAATTCGACAAAACTACACAAGCATTGTTTTAACCTTTAACCAAACGTTAACGTTACTCTGCCAACAGCCTATTGTTTAAATTACCGCGCTAAAAGCTACGTAAACAAAGAGCAGCCTACCCAACTGCAGACGCCAATAATGCAGAGTAATGGAATAATATCCCGATCCAACTCCGCTTCAACCACGCTACAAGTTTATAAACTGCCTCTGGAACCCAGTTAAGGTACAGAAATCTATTTAACAAAAATAGTGATGCAGTGAAGTTTTTTTCGCTCAGCCGAACCTTCTCCGTTGCTGAGGGATCAGCAGCCTGTGTCAGTCCCTTTTTACCCCCACCCCGCCCCCTGAACGTCTCTCTCACTCGCGCGGGCATGCACTGCGGTCTCATGAGGAAACGTAGCTTTTTGATACAATGTTTTTTTTGTTCTGAATACAAATAATTTTTCAAGTATTTGTTCAAAATAAGTATTTAAAAAAAAACACGCTATTCGTGTCTTTATGAATACCGTATTCGGGTTCGGCTCCACCCATAATATATATAAATATATATGTCTGTTTTCATTGTAACCGAATGTGTGTTTATTTAACTATTAATAGAGATGTGATTGACTGCTGGTATAACTATGTGGATGATGTAACGTTACCGTTAGTAGCTAGGCGGTTCAAAAATTTTAATTTGTCTCTTTGCACTTTTGAAAGACACTTTCTCTTAGCCAGGTTGCTTGTGTTTCCGCTTATACAACAAAATTACTTGTGACGGGCATTGTCGCTTTCCAATTGGGAAACAAAACCTGTCTGGTTCTCTCCGCAAGCTTACAAGCGGTGTGTGTGCGCGAGTCTGTCGTGAGCTTTCTGTGTGCTCCTTTGAGTGCGTGTGCGCAGTTGAGAACTGTGAAGGCTTTTATACTAGACGTGCTCGCCGGAAGCATAAGTATTTCTCATGTGAGATTTGCAACTGTGCAGACGAATATCAAGTATTGCAAATTAAAAAAGGGTGGTCAGTTAATGATGCTGCTGTAATTAATGTTTATTCAGCAATAATTGTTCTGTACCGGTAGCAGAACCGTTAGCGTCTGAGCTTATCAATACTTCTGTCTTTTATAATATAGCACTAATACCTACAAAGCACAGAGTTTCAGTAGCCATCACCACACTACAAATCACCTTTCAGGTCAGCTGCAACTTCACTCAGCAATTTTCACTGCACAACCAGCAGGTGAGTGTCACTTTTCCCCCTCTGACATTTCGGATGTTTCGTGCTATTTGCAGGTTTTGTAAGGGTTTGCAGCACGTTCTCTATTCATGTTATTGTGAGGGTGTGCAACACGTGCTGTCAAACTGATAAAGATGTTATCTGAAGTTCCAGCACATGCAGCTCGCTCGGCCACTGTAAATTTCATTTTCTGAATACTTTTTGACTGTAAATATTAATTAGGATTAAATAAGTTTTTAAATTAATCAGGTCTTGTCTCTAAATGTACTGAAACTGAAGCGCATTGTGACTTAATGATTGTGCATTTTGTGTACCAACTCTAATCAATGTTCACTCAAGTATAACACTTTGTGTGTGTGTGTGTGTGTGTGTGTGTACACATGTATTATAAGGACCTTGTTTTACCAAAACATATATTCTTAACAAGGTGTCATCTGGAACATGTTATGATGGTCCCCATAAAGCAAGGTTGACATGATACAGGTGTAAACATCCGCACTGATATGACATACCAAAATGAGCAAGTGTGCAATGTAATCAGTAAAAGGTCATGAACATTACTGAAATACTGACACATTCTTGAAATCATAAGACATTTTATAAGAACATTTTTGTCAGTCCATTAGGAAAGTGCCAGCGTATCTGAATTTGTGAATTTTTGTATGATCAAACTTCTTTTGCTTAAATATCTCATTCATGACATTCACATGCCTTTATTTTTATTTGTTTGCCAGCATGTTTTTAGCTGTCAGTGTTCGTGGACTCAAGTGTTGTCTGGTAGAATATTACATATTTTGTTTTCTTAATGTCAGTGACTCTGGAGAAACGCTGTTTAACACTGGATGAGAAAAACGTGCTTTATTTGGTGTCTTCAATATGAGATCATCTCAGACCGGTTCCAGGAGTTGAGCTTGTAAAGGGTTCGATGTCCATCAGTGAATGATTTTACACATTTTATTTATTGAACATCCTTTTTTCATTTTTTACAAGATTATCAAACCAAATCAATAACGAGATTGCCAAAATGACAGATTGTCTCTTATTTATTGAATTCTTTTGCAAACTAACGGTGAGATATTAGCATCAACTACTTCCACAACCATTGAGATTTCCGCTCTCATTTGGTTCTTGATTAGATTTTTAGCTGCAAAAGCTGTTCGTTTCACTGCTTGATTTTCTTTTAATGTTAACTTATAAACCCATCTGTTTGTAGAGCAAGTAGTTTGATTGTATTGTGCCATGTGTTATTCCTAGTAATTCCTAGAAAATACTAAAGCAAATCACATTATTCGGTTTACTTCTGCATTGCAGAAGGGCAATACCAGTTTGCAATTATGGAAAAAAAAAGGCAAAGTCATAGTACAGGGTGTCCGTGGGCTCTTAAAAGTATTAAAAATTGATATAACAAATCTGAGAAAATTAAAGCCCTTAAAAGTTAAAAGTAAACTTATGGTTGTTATGATTTTACGAGGTCTTATATTCTGTTAAAAGTGTTGTCCACATTGTTTGACTCAAAAATAATTAATATATATATATTTTCCTCAATGTGATGTAATTTTGGACAAACATAGGAAGGTTGTGTGGTGCTCTCCACATAGAGCAAAACAGACAGCCAAATATGCGAATGTAAGTTTGCCTTCTCTTGGTGGGGGAAACACAAGTTTACACAGTGGCTGAAGAGTAATTTATTCTATCAAGCTTTTTTTCTTCTCAGCTGTAACTATTTATTACAACTATTACAACTGCTTCTGGTGTTAAATGCTTGAAGATGATAAGGACTTGAAGTGGCGCCATGATCTTAAAATATTCAGAGCTCTTTAAAAGATATTGAAATTACGTTTAGTATTCCCGCATATACCTTGTAGTGAAATCATCACAGTAAAGTGTTGAATTAAGCTGATTTCATGAGTTTCCTGATCATTAAATGCTGGATTTTCACCAGATGTTCAGAAGATGCCCATCAACAGTTTTGTTTTTTCTTGGACAAAAGCAGGTCCACTACGTTGATCCTCTCGCCGGCAATGGTTTAATGCTATGTAAAAAAAGCAGATTGTCAAAGTAACTTAATGATGAACAGAAATAAACTCCAGATAATACAAAGATTTGACATTTTCAAAATATTAAACATTTGATTCATTCATGGTCTGTTTATTTATTGTCTGAATTGATGTTTGAACTTAATGTTTGAATTGATGATTGAACTTATTGTTTGTATGCATCAATTTCAAGTTTGAAAGCATGGTTAAAACATGTAATGTGTAAGATTCGTTAGCATTTTTATCATTTTAGCATATTACTAGTATTTTAAGCATGTCGTTAACCTTTTGTAGCTTGTTGCTATTATTTTAATGTCACTCATTTTAGCATGTTGCTAACATTTTAGCATGTCAATATCACTTCTAGCATGTTGCTATTGTTTTTATCGTGTCGTTAGCATGATGCTATCATTCTTAGCACGTTGCTATCATTTTTTACGTTTTTTAGCATGTCGTTAGCATGCTATCGTTTTTAGCGCGATGCTGTCGTTTTTAGCGATGTTACCATGATGCTAGCATTTTTAACGTATCATTAGCATGATGCTATCGTTTTAAGTGTAATGCTATCGTTTTCAGCATGATGCTAGTTTTTAGCGTGATGCTATCGTTTTTATCGTGTCATTAGCATGATGCTATCGTTTTTAGCATGTCGTTAGCATGATGCTAGCATTTTTAGCGTGTTTTTAGCATTATGCTATCGTTTTTAGCGTGTCTAGCATTATGCTATCGTTTTTAGCGTGATGCTGTCGTTTTTAGCGTGATGTTAGCATGATGCTATCGTTTTTAGCTTGTCATTAGCATGACGCTATTGTTTTTAGCATGTCGTTAGCATGATGCTATCGTTTGTAGCATGTCGTTAGCATAATGTTAACATTTTTAGCGTGTTTTTAGCATTATGCTATCGTTTTTAGCGTGATGCTATCGTTTTTAGCATGTCGTTAGCATGATATCGTTTTTAGCGTGATGCTATCGTTTTTAACGTGTCGTTAGCATGATGCTAGCATTTTAGCATGTCAATAGCACGACGCTATCGTTTTTAGCGTGTCGTTAGCATGATGCTATCGTCTTTAGCGTGATGCTATCGTTTTTAGCATTTCATTAGCATGATGCTATCGTTTTTAGCGTGTTGTTAGCATGATGCTAGCATTTTAGCATGTCGTTAGCACGAGGCTATTGTTTTTAGCGTGATGCTATCAATATTAACGTGATGCTATCGATATTAGCATGATGCTATCGTTTTTAGCGTGATGCTATCAATATTAGCGTGATGCTATCGTTTTTAACGTGTTGTTAGCATGATGCTAGCATTTTAGCGTGTCGTTAGCACGACGCTATCGTTTTTAGCGTGTCGTTAGCATGATGCTATCGTCTTTAGCGTGATGCTATCGTTTTTAGCATTTCATTAGCATGATGCTATCGTTTTTAGCGTGTTGTTAGCATGATGCTATCGTTTTTAGCATGTCATTAGCATGATGCTATCGTTTTTAGCGTGTTGTTAGCATGATGCTAGCATTTTAGCGTGTCGTTAGCACGAGGCTATCGTTTTTAGCGTGATGCTATCGTTTTTACCGTGTTGTTAGCATGATGCTATCGTATTTAGCATGTCGTTTGCACGATGCTATAATTTTTAGCATGATGCTATCGTTTTTAACGTGTCATTAGCATTATGCTATCGTTTTTAAGCATGTCGTTAGCATTATGCTAGCATTTTTAGCGTAACTTTAGCATGTGGTTAGCTAAACTTTAGCATGTTAGCATGATTTTAGCATGTTGTTAGCGTAACTAGCATGTTGTTAGCGTGACTTTAGCATGTTGTTAGCATAACTTTAGCATGTTAGCATAACTTTAGCATGTTGTTAGCATGACTTTAGCATGTTGTTAGCATGACTTTAGCATGTTGTTAGCATAACTTTAGCATGTTGTTAGCGTAACTAGCATGTTGTTAGCATGATTTTAGCATGTTGTTAGCGTAACTAGCATGTTGTTAGCGTGACTTTAGCATGTTGTTAGCATAACTTTAGCATGTTTTTAGCATAACTTTAGCATGTTGTTAGCATGACTTTAGCATAACTTTAGCATGTTGTTAGCGTAACTAGCATGTTGTTAGCATGACTTTTAGCATGTTGTTAGCATGACTTTAGCATGTTAGCATGATTTTAGCATGTTGTTAGCGTAACTAGCATGTTGTTAGCATAACTTTAGCATGTTAGCATAACTTTAGCATGTTGTTAGCATGACTTTAGCATGTTGTTAGCATGACTTTAGCATGTTGTTAGCATAACTTTAGCATGTTGTTAGCGTAACTAGCATGTTGTTAGCATGATTTTAGCATGTTGTTAGCGTAACTAGCATGTTGTTAGCGTGACTTTAGCATGTTGTTAGCATAACTTTAGCATGTTTTTAGCATAACTTTAGCATGTTGTTAGCATGACTTTAGCATAACTTTAGCATGTTGTTAGCGTAACTAGCATGTTGTTAGCATGACTTTTAGCATGTTGTTAGCATGACTTTAGCATGTTAGCATGATTTTAGCATGTTGTTAGCGTAACTAGCATGTTGTTAGCATGACTTTAGCATAACTTTAGCATGTTGTTAGCATGACTTTAGCATAACTTTAGCATGTTGTTAGCATAACTTTAGCATGTTGTTAGCATAACTTTAGCATGTTGTTAGCGTAACTAGCATGTTGTTAGCATGACTTTTAGCATGTTGTTAGCATGACTTTAGCATGTTAGCATGATTTTAGCATGTTGTTAGCGTAACTAGCATGTTGTTAGCATGACTTTAGCATAACTTTAGCATGTTGTTAGCATGACTTTAGCATAACTTTAGCATGTTGTTAGCATAACTTTAGCATGTTGTTAGCATAACTTTAGCATGTTGTTAGCGTAACTAGCATGTTGTTAGCATGATTTTAGCATGTTGTTAGCGTAACTAGCATGTTGTTAGCGTGACTTTAGCATGTTGTTAGCATAACTTTAGCATGTTTTTAGCATAACTTTAGCATGTTGTTAGCATAACTTTAGCATAACTTTAGCATGTTGTTAGCGTAACTAGCATGTTGTTAGCATGACTTTTAGCATGTTAGCATGATTTTAGCATGTTGTTAGCGTAACTAGCATGTTGTTAGCATAACTTTAGCATAACTTTAGCATGTTGTTAGCGTAACTAGCATGTTGTTAGCATGACTTTTAGCATAACTTTAGCATGACTTTAGCATAACTTTAGCATGTTGTTAGCATAACTTTAGCATGTTGTTAGCATAACTTTAGCATGTTGTTAGCATGACTTTAGCATGTTGTTAGCATGTTGTTAGCATAACTTTAGCATGTTGTTAGCATAACTTTAGCATGTTGTTAGCATGACTTTAGCATAACTTTAGTATGTTGTTAGCATAACTTTAGCATGTTGTTAGCATAACTTTAGCATGTTGTTAGCGTAACTAGCATGTTGTTAGCATGATTTTAGCATGTTGTTAGCGTAACTAGCATGTTGTTAGCGTGACTTTAGCATGTTGTTAGCATAACTTTAGCATGTTTTTAGCATAACTTTAGCATGTTGTTAGCATAACTTTAGCATAACTTTAGCATGTTGTTAGCGTAACTAGCATGTTGTTAGCATGACTTTTAGCATGTTGTTAGCATAACTTTAGCATAACTTTAGCATGTTGTTAGCGTAACTAGCATGTTGTTAGCATGACTTTTAGCATGTTGTTAGCATGACTTTAGCATGTTAACATGATTTTAGCATGTTGTTAGCGTAACTAGCATGTTGTTAGCATGACTTTAGCATAACTTTAGCATGTTGTTAGCATGACTTTAGCATGTTAGCATGATTTTAGCATGTTGTTAGCGTAACTAGCATGTTGTTAGCGTGACTTTAGCATAACTTTAGCATGTTGTTAGCATAACTTTAGCATGTTGTTAGCGTAACTAGCATGTTGTTAGCGTGACTTTAGCATGTTGTTAGCATAACTTTAGCATGTTGTTTGCATGACTTTAGCATAACTTTAGCATGTTGTTAGCATAACTTTAGCATGTTGTTAGCATGACTTTAGCATAACTCTAGCATGTTGTTAGCATAACTTTAGCATGTTGTTAGCATGACTTTAGCATAACTTTAGCATGTTGTTAGCGTAACTAGCATGTTGTTAGCATGACTTTTAGCATGTTGTTAGCATGACTTTAGCATGTTAGCATGATTTTAGCATGTTGTTAGCGTAACTAGCATGTTGTTAGCATGACTTTAGCATAACTTTAGCATGTTGTTAGCATGACTTTAGCATGTTAGCATGATTTTAGCATGTTGTTAGCGTAACTAGCATGTTGTTAGCGTGACTTTAGCATGTTGTTAGCGTAACTTTAGCATGTTAGCATGATTTTAGCATGTTGTTAGCGTAACTAGCATGTTGTTAGCGTGACTTTAGCATGTTGTTAGCATAACTTTAGCATGTTTTTAGCATAACTTTAGCATGTTGTTAGCATAACTTTAGCATAACTTTAGCATGTTGTTAGCGTAACTAGCATGTTGTTAGCATGACTTTTAGCATGTTGTTAGCATGACTTTAGCATGTTAGCATGATTTTAGCATGTTGTTAGCGTAACTAGCATGTTGTTAGCATGACTTTAGCATAACTTTAGCATGTTGTTAGCATGACTTTAGCATGTTAGCATGATTTTAGCATGTTGTTAGCGTAACTAGCATGTTGTTAGCATGACTTTAGCATAACTTTAGCATGTTGTTAGCATGACTTTAGCATGTTAGCATGATTTTAGCATGTTGTTAGCGTAACTTTAGCATGTTTTTAGCATAACTTTAGCATGTTGTTAGCATAACTTTAGCATAACTTTAGCATGTTGTTAGCGTAACTAGCATGTTGTTAGCATGACTTTTAGCATGTTGTTAGCATGACTTTAGCATGTTAGCATGACTTTAGCATAACTCTAGCATGTTGTTAGCATGACATTAGCATGTTGTTAGCATAACCTTAGCATGATGTTAGCGTGACTTTAGCATAACTTTAGCATGTTGTTAGCATAACTTTAGCATGTTGTTAGCGTGACTTTAGCATAACTTTAGCATGTTGTTAGCATAACTAGCATGACTTTAGCATAACTTTAGCATGTTGTTAGCGTGACTTTAGCATAACTTTAGCATGTTGTTAGCATTACTTTAGCATGTTAGCATGACTTTAGCATGTTAACATGACTTAAGCTTGTTGTTAGAGTGTTATTGTGACTATTATTTTAGCATGTTAACATGACTAGCATGTTGTATACTAACAACATGGGACCGGGTCGGCGCTCGTTGGCATGTATTAGCTCTGGAATTGCCACAGTTATCCAAGTAACGGATGGAGCGATCAAAGGAACCATAACTGATTTAATGAGCCATTCGCAGTTTCACTGTACCGGCCGTGTGCACTTAGACCTGCATGGCTTAATCTTTGAGACAAGCATATGTTACTGGCAGGATCAACCAGGTAGCCCCGAGCAGAGTGGTAGAGGAAGAGAGCTCTTCCTCGCTCACGGGTCTCGCGCTGCCGCTCGCGCCCCCGGAGGGGGCGAGGGAGGCGCGGCCGCTCGCTGTGTGGGGTTTTTGCGGGGTTGTGGTCACCGGGAAATGCGACGTGCTTCGCGGCGAGCTCGGCCGAAGAGCGGAGAGCGCCCGCACCGGCGCCGCCCTCCACTGTGAGAGAGCGGCGAGGGAGGCGCGTCGACCTTCGCTGGGCTGCCGGTGGAGGACTTTCGAGGTAGACCGGTCGTCTGAGTCCTTTTCCCAAGGAGCGAGGGAGTGCGGAGGAGGCCCGAAGGAGGCCTCGCTCTGCTGCGGGTCTGAGGCCCGAATCGGGGAGGAACCACCCTGCCCACAACGGTCCGAAGGGACCGGGCGAGGGGCCTACCCCAGGGGCGTCGTAAGTTCCCATCGGTCAGGTGACAGAACAGCAGGGCGCTGCTGCTATCGAAGTCACCCCCGGCAGTCGTTCCTGCTGAGGTGAGGGGCCCGTTTAGAAGAGAACGGTGCACCTTCTGGGGCCGTCGTTCTCCTCTAAGGTCTCCTCTAAAGACTTCCCAACAAGTGCTGAAAACCAAAGTCCACGAAGTTTCGCCTTCGCCGAAACCTCGATGGCAGGTCAGAGAAAACCGGGGTGGGGTGGGGGGGGCCCTATCGGCTGGTGGGGGGGTCCTCCCGCCTGGCGTCGACCCGTTCACGTGTCCTAGTAACCCAAAGTGTCCCAGCGCCCTGTCTTGTGCGTCTTGTGCGTGACTGTAGACATGCAGAGAGCCTTCCTCGTAACGTCCCCGGTGGATGTGTTCTGCAAGTGCCAGGCGAGCCCTCTCCAGGCCGAACATATTCCTGTTGAGCCTTAAACGAACGTCGACTCTGTGCCTTTTTTTTCTCTCTCCTTGAGAGTGAGGTGAATCGCCTTTTAGTTGGTTAAAAAATAAAAAAATAAAAAAAGTTTATTCAAGGATAACATCTAAACCCCCCCCACAATCCCCCCCCCCCCCACACACACACACACACACACACACAGAGGGATTCACTTTCCAATAGAAAATGTATAAAACAAAAAAAATAAATAAAATTTAAAAAAAATCCTACCGATGACCCCAGGCCAGCCCATCAGCTTCACTTTAAATAAAAAAAGAAAGAAATTTGTGAAAAAAAAAAAACTGCCGCAGACCCCCGGTCACCCCATCAGCTTCACTTTGCGAGAAAGAAAAAAAAAAAAAAATTAGAGTTAAAAAGTAGACCCCCGGCCATCCCATAGGCTTCACTTTGCAAGAAAAGTAGTAGAAGAAAAAAAATTGAAAAAGAAAACTACCTGTCACCGCAGAACCCCGGTCATCCCATTGGCTTCACTTTGCGAGAAAGAAAGAAAAAAAAAACCGCTGACCCACAGCCAACCCACCAGCCTCACTTTGTAAAAAAAAAATAATAATAATTATAAACAGAGTATATCCCCGGCCATCCCATAGGCTTTACTTTGCAAGAAAAGTAGTAGAAGAAACAAAACTGGAAAAAAAAAACTACCTGCCACCGCAGACCCCCGGTCATCCCATTGGCTTCACTTTGCGAAAAAACAAAAACTGATAAAATGCTATATACATACCAACATATACATATATATATATATATATATATATATATATATATATATATATATATATATATATATATATATATATATATTTGTCTGTGTGTGTGTGTGTGTGTGTTAAAGGATATATCATGCTTCTACCAGAAATATCCCAGAGACCCACCATCCCCCAAGTGAGACTTTGTCATCTCATTGGCTTCACTTGGCAAAAAACAAAAACTGAAAAAATAAATAAAAATACCTCGTCCCCCGGCCACCCCATATGTATATATATATATATATATGTGTGTGTGTGTGTAATTACATATATGTGTTTGAGGTAAAGGATCTATCAAGTTTCTACCAGAGACCCACCATCCCCCAAGTGAGAGTTGGACAAGTGTGCCCTAACCTTAACCCAACCATACAACCATAAACCCCTAACTCTAAACCTCAACCTAACCCTAAACCCAATTTTAACTCCACACCTAACCCCAACCCAAACCCTACCCCCAACCCTAAATCCAACTTTACCCCTCAACCTAACTCCAAATCCTACCCCCAACTTTAACCCCACACCTAACCCCAACCCAAACCCTACCCCAACCCTAAACCCAAATTTAACCCCACACCTAACCCCAACCCAAACCCTACCCTAAACCCAAATCTAACCCTAAACCCCAAATCATAACCTCAAACCCTACCAAGCCTAACCCTAATCTCCAATTCTTTAAGAAAAGACCCACCTTCCCCCAATTGAGTGTTGGACGACCATAGTCTCTGTGCCTTTTCTCTCTCTCTCTCTCTCTCTCTCTCTCTCTCTCTCTCTCTCTCTCTCTCTCTCTCTTGCAGGGTGAGCTGAATCGGCTTGACTGACAAAAACGAAGGAAAACCACCACCTCTAGCCAGAGAGCAGGAAAGCCATCCCCCAGCGAGAGTAGGACGACTGTGGCATGGTGCAGTGTTCCACCCAGCAACAAAAGACCCACCATCCCCCAATTGAGTGTTGGACAACCATGGCCTCTGTGCCTCTCTCTCTCTCTCCCTCCCTCCCTTCCCCTCCTCTCTCTTTCTTGCAGGGTGAGCTGAATCGGCTTGACTTTGACAAAAACGAAGGAAACCCACCACTCCTAAACAGAGAACAGGAAAGTCATGCGCCGAGTGAGAGTTGGAGCAATGGGCCTCGACGAGGCTTGTGCAGTGTTCCAAAGAGCAAGAAAAGACCCACCATCCCCCAAGTGAGTGTTGGAACCACCAGTGACTCTTTGCCTTTTCTCTTTCTAACCCCCCCCCCCCCCCCCCCCCCCCCCTTTCTTACAGGGTGAGCTGAATAGGCTTGAGTTTTACAAAAATGGAGGAAACCCACCACCCCTAGACAGAGAGCAGGAAAGCCATCCCTTCAGAGAGTTGGAGGAGTGGGCCTCGATAAGGCTTGTGCAGTGTTCCAAAGAGCAAGATAAGACCCACCATCCCCCAAGTGAGTGTTGGATGACCAGTGGCTTGCTTTCTCTTGAGAGTGAGGGGAATCGGCTTGACTCTACAAAAAGAGGACAGACCCACCATCCCCCAAGTGAGTGTTGGAACCACCAGTGACTCTTTGCCTTTTCTCTCTTTCTAAACCCCCCCCCCCCCCCCCTTCTTACAGGGTGAGCTGAATCGGCTTGACTTTTACAAAAATGGAGGAAACCCACCACCCCTAGACAGAGAGCAGGAAAGCCATCCCCCAGCGTGAGAGTTGGGGGAGTGGGTCTCGACGAGGCTTGTGCAGTGTTCCAAAGAGCAAGATAAGACCCACCATCCCCCAAGTGAGTGTTGGATGACCAGTCGCTCGCTTTCACTTGAGAGTGAGGGGAATCGGCTTGACTCTACAAAAAGAGGACAGACCCACCATCCCCCAAGTGAGTGTTGGAACCACCAGTGACTCTTTGCCTATTCTCTCTTTCTAACCCCCCCCTTTCTTACAGGGTGAGCTGAATCGGCTTGACTTTGACAAAAATGGAGGAAACCCACCACCCCTAGACAGAGAGCAGGAAAGCCATCCCCCAGCGTGAGAGTTGGAGGAGTGGGCCTCGACGAGGCTTGTGCAGTGTTCCAAAGAGCAAGATAAGACCCACCATCCCCCAAGTGAGTGTTGATGACCAGTGGCTCGCTTTCTCTTGAGAGTGAGGGGAATCGGCTTGACTCTACAAAAAGAGGACAGACCCACCATCCCCCAAGTGAGTGTTGGAACCACCAGTGACTCTTTGCCTATTCTCTCTTTCTAACCCCCCCCCCCCCCCCCCTTTCTTACAGGGTGAGCTGAATCGGCTTGACTTTGACAAAAATGGAGGAAACCCACCACCCATAGACAGAGAGCAGGAAAGCCATCCCCCAGCGTGAGAGTTGGAGGAGTGGGCCTCGACGAGTCTTGTGCACTGTTCCAAAGAGCAAGATAAGACCCACCATCCCCCAAGTGAGTGTTGATGACCAGTGGCTCGCTTTCTCTTGAGAGTGAGGGGAATCGGCTTGACTCTACAAAAAGAGGACAGACCCACCATCCCCCAAGTGAGTGTTGGAACCACCAGTGACTCTTTGCCTTTTCTCTCTTTCTAACCCCCCCCCCCCCCCCCTTTCTTACAGGGTGAGCTGAATCGGCTTGACTTTGACAAAAATGGAGGAAACCCACCACCCCTAGACAGAGAGCAGGAAAGCCATCCCCCAGCGTGAGAGTTGGGGGAGTGGGTCTCGACGAGGCTTGTGCAGTGTTCCAAAGAGCAAGATAAGACCCACCATCCCCCAAGTGAGTGTTGGATGACCAGTCGCTCGCTTTCACTTGAGAGTGAGGGGAATCGGCTTGACTCTACAAAAAGAGGACAGACCCACCATCC
>NC_141025.1:167500-170000 GCF_052040795.2 Danio rerio | reverse complement strand
CCCGAGCAGAGTGGTAGAGGAAGAGAGCTCTTCCTCGCTCACGGGTCTCGCGCTGCCGCTCGCGCCCCCGGAGGGGGCGAGGGAGGCGCGGCCGCTCGCTGTGTGGGGTTTTTGCGGGGTTGTGGTCACCGGGAAATGCGACGTGCTTCGCGGCGAGCTCGGCCGAAGAGCGGAGAGCGCCCGCACCGGCGCCGCCCTCCACTGTGAGAGAGCGGCGAGGGAGGCGCGTCGACCTTCGCTGGGCTGCCGGTGGAGGACTTTCGAGGTAGACCGGTCGTCTGAGTCCTTTTCCCAAGGAGCGAGGGAGTGCGGAGGAGGCCCGAAGGAGGCCTCGCTCTGCTGCGGGTCTGAGGCCCGAATCGGGGAGGAACCACCCTGCCCACAACGGTCCGAAGGGACCGGGCGAGGGGCCTACCCCAGGGGCGTCGTAAGTTCCCATCGGTCAGGTGACAGAACAGCAGGGCGCTGCTGCTATCGAAGTCACCCCCGGCAGTCGTTCCTGCTGAGGTGAGGGGCCCGTTTAGAAGAGAACGGTGCACCTTCTGGGGCCGTCGTTCTCCTCTAAGGTCTCCTCTAAAGACTTCCCAACAAGTGCTGAAAACCAAAGTCCACGAAGTTTCGCCTTCGCCGAAACCTCGATGGCAGGTCAGAGAAAACCGGGGTGGGGTGGGGGGGGCCCTATCGGCTGGTGGGGGGGTCCTCCCGCCTGGCGTCGACCCGTTCACGTGTCCTAGTAACCCAAAGTGTCCCAGCGCCCTGTCTTGTGCGTCTTGTGCGTGACTGTAGACATGCAGAGAGCCTTCCTCGTAACGTCCCCGGTGGATGTGTTCTGCAAGTGCCAGGCGAGCCCTCTCCAGGCCGAACATATTCCTGTTGAGCCTTAAACGAACGTCGACTCTGTGCCTTTTTTTTCTCTCTCCTTGAGAGTGAGGTGAATCGCCTTTTAGTTGGTTAAAAAATAAAAAAATAAAAAAAGTTTATTCAAGGATAACATCTAAACCCCCCCCACAATCCCCCCCCCCCCCACACACACACACACACACACACACAGAGGGATTCACTTTCCAATAGAAAATGTATAAAACAAAAAAAATAAATAAAATTTAAAAAAAATCCTACCGATGACCCCAGGCCAGCCCATCAGCTTCACTTTAAATAAAAAAAGAAAGAAATTTGTGAAAAAAAAAAAACTGCCGCAGACCCCCGGTCACCCCATCAGCTTCACTTTGCGAGAAAGAAAAAAAAAAAAAAATTAGAGTTAAAAAGTAGACCCCCGGCCATCCCATAGGCTTCACTTTGCAAGAAAAGTAGTAGAAGAAAAAAAATTGAAAAAGAAAACTACCTGTCACCGCAGAACCCCGGTCATCCCATTGGCTTCACTTTGCGAGAAAGAAAGAAAAAAAAAACCGCTGACCCACAGCCAACCCACCAGCCTCACTTTGTAAAAAAAAAATAATAATAATTATAAACAGAGTATATCCCCGGCCATCCCATAGGCTTTACTTTGCAAGAAAAGTAGTAGAAGAAACAAAACTGGAAAAAAAAAACTACCTGCCACCGCAGACCCCCGGTCATCCCATTGGCTTCACTTTGCGAAAAAACAAAAACTGATAAAATGCTATATACATACCAACATATACATATATATATATATATATATATATATATATATATATATATATATATATATATATATATATATATATATATATTTGTCTGTGTGTGTGTGTGTGTGTGTTAAAGGATATATCATGCTTCTACCAGAAATATCCCAGAGACCCACCATCCCCCAAGTGAGACTTTGTCATCTCATTGGCTTCACTTGGCAAAAAACAAAAACTGAAAAAATAAATAAAAATACCTCGTCCCCCGGCCACCCCATATGTATATATATATATATATATGTGTGTGTGTGTGTAATTACATATATGTGTTTGAGGTAAAGGATCTATCAAGTTTCTACCAGAGACCCACCATCCCCCAAGTGAGAGTTGGACAAGTGTGCCCTAACCTTAACCCAACCATACAACCATAAACCCCTAACTCTAAACCTCAACCTAACCCTAAACCCAATTTTAACTCCACACCTAACCCCAACCCAAACCCTACCCCCAACCCTAAATCCAACTTTACCCCTCAACCTAACTCCAAATCCTACCCCCAACTTTAACCCCACACCTAACCCCAACCCAAACCCTACCCCAACCCTAAACCCAAATTTAACCCCACACCTAACCCCAACCCAAACCCTACCCTAAACCCAAATCTAACCCTAAACCCCAAATCATAACCTCAAACCCTACCAAGCCTAACCCTAATCTCCAATTCTTTAAGAAAAGACCCACCTTCCCCCAATTGAGTGTTGGACGACCATAGTCTCTGTGCCTTTTCTCTCTCTCTCTCTCTCTCTCTCTCTCTCTCTCTCTCTCTCTCTCTCTCTCTCTCTTGCAGGGTGAGCTGAATCGGCTTGACTGACAAAAACGAAGGAAAACCACCACCT
>NC_141025.1:155000-157500 GCF_052040795.2 Danio rerio | reverse complement strand
TGCACCTTCTGGGGCCGTCGTTCTCCTCTAAGGTCTCCTCTAAAGACTTCCCAACAAGTGCTGAAAACCAAAGTCCACGAAGTTTCGCCTTCGCCGAAACCTCGATGGCAGGTCAGAGAAAACCGGGGTGGGGTGGGGGGGGCCCTATCGGCTGGTGGGGGGGTCCTCCCGCCTGGCGTCGACCCGTTCACGTGTCCTAGTAACCCAAAGTGTCCCAGCGCCCTGTCTTGTGCGTCTTGTGCGTGACTGTAGACATGCAGAGAGCCTTCCTCGTAACGTCCCCGGTGGATGTGTTCTGCAAGTGCCAGGCGAGCCCTCTCCAGGCCGAACATATTCCTGTTGAGCCTTAAACGAACGTCGACTCTGTGCCTTTTTTTTCTCTCTCCTTGAGAGTGAGGTGAATCGCCTTTTAGTTGGTTAAAAAATAAAAAAATAAAAAAAGTTTATTCAAGGATAACATCTAAACCCCCCCCACAATCCCCCCCCCCCCCACACACACACACACACACACACACAGAGGGATTCACTTTCCAATAGAAAATGTATAAAACAAAAAAAATAAATAAAATTTAAAAAAAATCCTACCGATGACCCCAGGCCAGCCCATCAGCTTCACTTTAAATAAAAAAAGAAAGAAATTTGTGAAAAAAAAAAAACTGCCGCAGACCCCCGGTCACCCCATCAGCTTCACTTTGCGAGAAAGAAAAAAAAAAAAAAATTAGAGTTAAAAAGTAGACCCCCGGCCATCCCATAGGCTTCACTTTGCAAGAAAAGTAGTAGAAGAAAAAAAATTGAAAAAGAAAACTACCTGTCACCGCAGAACCCCGGTCATCCCATTGGCTTCACTTTGCGAGAAAGAAAGAAAAAAAAAACCGCTGACCCACAGCCAACCCACCAGCCTCACTTTGTAAAAAAAAAATAATAATAATTATAAACAGAGTATATCCCCGGCCATCCCATAGGCTTTACTTTGCAAGAAAAGTAGTAGAAGAAACAAAACTGGAAAAAAAAAACTACCTGCCACCGCAGACCCCCGGTCATCCCATTGGCTTCACTTTGCGAAAAAACAAAAACTGATAAAATGCTATATACATACCAACATATACATATATATATATATATATATATATATATATATATATATATATATATATATATATATATATATATATATATTTGTCTGTGTGTGTGTGTGTGTGTGTTAAAGGATATATCATGCTTCTACCAGAAATATCCCAGAGACCCACCATCCCCCAAGTGAGACTTTGTCATCTCATTGGCTTCACTTGGCAAAAAACAAAAACTGAAAAAATAAATAAAAATACCTCGTCCCCCGGCCACCCCATATGTATATATATATATATATATGTGTGTGTGTGTGTAATTACATATATGTGTTTGAGGTAAAGGATCTATCAAGTTTCTACCAGAGACCCACCATCCCCCAAGTGAGAGTTGGACAAGTGTGCCCTAACCTTAACCCAACCATACAACCATAAACCCCTAACTCTAAACCTCAACCTAACCCTAAACCCAATTTTAACTCCACACCTAACCCCAACCCAAACCCTACCCCCAACCCTAAATCCAACTTTACCCCTCAACCTAACTCCAAATCCTACCCCCAACTTTAACCCCACACCTAACCCCAACCCAAACCCTACCCCAACCCTAAACCCAAATTTAACCCCACACCTAACCCCAACCCAAACCCTACCCTAAACCCAAATCTAACCCTAAACCCCAAATCATAACCTCAAACCCTACCAAGCCTAACCCTAATCTCCAATTCTTTAAGAAAAGACCCACCTTCCCCCAATTGAGTGTTGGACGACCATAGTCTCTGTGCCTTTTCTCTCTCTCTCTCTCTCTCTCTCTCTCTCTCTCTCTCTCTCTCTCTCTCTCTCTCTTGCAGGGTGAGCTGAATCGGCTTGACTGACAAAAACGAAGGAAAACCACCACCTCTAGCCAGAGAGCAGGAAAGCCATCCCCCAGCGAGAGTAGGACGACTGTGGCATGGTGCAGTGTTCCACCCAGCAACAAAAGACCCACCATCCCCCAATTGAGTGTTGGACAACCATGGCCTCTGTGCCTCTCTCTCTCTCTCCCTCCCTCCCTTCCCCTCCTCTCTCTTTCTTGCAGGGTGAGCTGAATCGGCTTGACTTTGACAAAAACGAAGGAAACCCACCACTCCTAAACAGAGAACAGGAAAGTCATGCGCCGAGTGAGAGTTGGAGCAATGGGCCTCGACGAGGCTTGTGCAGTGTTCCAAAGAGCAAGAAAAGACCCACCATCCCCCAAGTGAGTGTTGGAACCACCAGTGACTCTTTGCCTTTTCTCTTTCTAACCCCCCCCCCCCCCCCCCCCCCCCCCCTTTCTTACAGGGTGAGCTGAATAGGCTTGAGTTTTACAAAAATGGAGGAAACCCACCACCCCTAGACAGAGAGCAGGAAAGCCATCCCTTCAGAGAGTTGGAGGAGTGGGCCTCGATAAGGCTTGT
>NC_141025.1:142500-145000 GCF_052040795.2 Danio rerio | reverse complement strand
AGAAAATGTATAAAACAAAAAAAATAAATAAAATTTAAAAAAAATCCTACCGATGACCCCAGGCCAGCCCATCAGCTTCACTTTAAATAAAAAAAGAAAGAAATTTGTGAAAAAAAAAAAACTGCCGCAGACCCCCGGTCACCCCATCAGCTTCACTTTGCGAGAAAGAAAAAAAAAAAAAAATTAGAGTTAAAAAGTAGACCCCCGGCCATCCCATAGGCTTCACTTTGCAAGAAAAGTAGTAGAAGAAAAAAAATTGAAAAAGAAAACTACCTGTCACCGCAGAACCCCGGTCATCCCATTGGCTTCACTTTGCGAGAAAGAAAGAAAAAAAAAACCGCTGACCCACAGCCAACCCACCAGCCTCACTTTGTAAAAAAAAAATAATAATAATTATAAACAGAGTATATCCCCGGCCATCCCATAGGCTTTACTTTGCAAGAAAAGTAGTAGAAGAAACAAAACTGGAAAAAAAAAACTACCTGCCACCGCAGACCCCCGGTCATCCCATTGGCTTCACTTTGCGAAAAAACAAAAACTGATAAAATGCTATATACATACCAACATATACATATATATATATATATATATATATATATATATATATATATATATATATATATATATATATATATATATATTTGTCTGTGTGTGTGTGTGTGTGTGTTAAAGGATATATCATGCTTCTACCAGAAATATCCCAGAGACCCACCATCCCCCAAGTGAGACTTTGTCATCTCATTGGCTTCACTTGGCAAAAAACAAAAACTGAAAAAATAAATAAAAATACCTCGTCCCCCGGCCACCCCATATGTATATATATATATATATATGTGTGTGTGTGTGTAATTACATATATGTGTTTGAGGTAAAGGATCTATCAAGTTTCTACCAGAGACCCACCATCCCCCAAGTGAGAGTTGGACAAGTGTGCCCTAACCTTAACCCAACCATACAACCATAAACCCCTAACTCTAAACCTCAACCTAACCCTAAACCCAATTTTAACTCCACACCTAACCCCAACCCAAACCCTACCCCCAACCCTAAATCCAACTTTACCCCTCAACCTAACTCCAAATCCTACCCCCAACTTTAACCCCACACCTAACCCCAACCCAAACCCTACCCCAACCCTAAACCCAAATTTAACCCCACACCTAACCCCAACCCAAACCCTACCCTAAACCCAAATCTAACCCTAAACCCCAAATCATAACCTCAAACCCTACCAAGCCTAACCCTAATCTCCAATTCTTTAAGAAAAGACCCACCTTCCCCCAATTGAGTGTTGGACGACCATAGTCTCTGTGCCTTTTTCTCTCTCTCTCTCTCTCTCTCTCTCTCTCTCTCTCTCTCTCTCTCTCTCTCTCTTGCAGGGTGAGCTGAATCGGCTTGACTGACAAAAACGAAGGAAAACCACCACCTCTAGCCAGAGAGCAGGAAAGCCATCCCCCAGCGAGAGTAGGACGACTGTGGCATGGTGCAGTGTTCCACCCAGCAACAAAAGACCCACCATCCCCCAATTGAGTGTTGGACAACCATGGCCTCTGTGCCTCTCTCTCTCTCTCCCTCCCTCCCTTCCCCTCCTCTCTCTTTCTTGCAGGGTGAGCTGAATCGGCTTGACTTTGACAAAAACGAAGGAAACCCACCACTCCTAAACAGAGAACAGGAAAGTCATGCGCCGAGTGAGAGTTGGAGCAATGGGCCTCGACGAGGCTTGTGCAGTGTTCCAAAGAGCAAGAAAAGACCCACCATCCCCCAAGTGAGTGTTGGAACCACCAGTGACTCTTTGCCTTTTCTCTTTCTAACCCCCCCCCCCCCCCCCCCCCCCCCCCCCCCCCTTTCTTACAGGGTGAGCTGAATAGGCTTGAGTTTTACAAAAATGGAGGAAACCCACCACCCCTAGACAGAGAGCAGGAAAGCCATCCCTTCAGAGAGTTGGAGGAGTGGGCCTCGATAAGGCTTGTGCAGTGTTCCAAAGAGCAAGATAAGACCCACCATCCCCCAAGTGAGTGTTGGATGACCAGTGGCTTGCTTTCTCTTGAGAGTGAGGGGAATCGGCTTGACTCTACAAAAAGAGGACAGACCCACCATCCCCCAAGTGAGTGTTGGAACCACCAGTGACTCTTTGCCTTTTCTCTCTTTCTAAACCCCCCCCCCCCCCCCCCTTCTTACAGGGTGAGCTGAATCGGCTTGACTTTTACAAAAATGGAGGAAACCCACCACCCCTAGACAGAGAGCAGGAAAGCCATCCCCCAGCGTGAGAGTTGGGGGAGTGGGTCTCGACGAGGCTTGTGCAGTGTTCCAAAGAGCAAGATAAGACCCACCATCCCCCAAGTGAGTGTTGGATGACCAGTCGCTCGCTTTCACTTGAGAGTGAGGGGAATCGGCTTGACTCTACAAAAAGAGGACAGACCCACCATCCCCCAAGTGAGTGTTGGAACCACCAGTGACTCTTTGCCTATTCTCTCTTTCTAACCCCCCCCTTTCTTACAGG
>NC_141025.1:130000-137500 GCF_052040795.2 Danio rerio | reverse complement strand
GTGGGGCAGCGAGGCACCGTACCTCCTGCGACCTCCTCCCCTTCCTGGTTCAAGCTCGCCCCGAACACCTGTGGGAGCGTACTCTCCTCACCCCCGGCCCGCATCCACGCCCTTTTGAATTTCGATGCTACTCGAGGGCTGCGCATCAGAGATCTCACCAGCGGGTCCGATGAGTTGGCCAAGCGGAATATCCGTCTCGCCTGCATTGATGGGATGTGCCGAGCGAGCTTCTGAATGCCAAGGCCGCCGTTGCGGTTCCTGGCATAAAGTAACCCATTGCAGGTTGACGGTGGAAGATGCAGCCATTTCTTCACCGACTTCCTGATTGTCCCATCCAGGTTTTGGAGTATGACCTCGCCGGCCTCGCTGTGGTCAGCCAGGTAATACAGCCGAGGAATGGCAAACTGATTAAGCATGTACACCTTTTGGGAGGGCTTGAGCAACGACTTCCCAATGCCCTTGCACCACCGGTCCAGTGCCACTTCAAGGTCAGGCTTCTCAATCCCTGCCCAGGGATTGAGTTTTACTCCCAGGTATTTGATGGAGTGTTCGATGTTTGTTAACTGCAGGGCCTTGCCCCCTAGGACCCATGGGGGGCAATCGTTCACCGTGAAAGCACCTCTGCAGGGCCTGACCAAGAAACTGTGACACTTTTTAGGTTGGACTCTGAGGCCGGTGGTTTGGCAGAATTCATCTACAAGCGCAAGGTTGTGTGCCATTCCCCCCCAGGACCCCGCAACCAGTGCCAAATCATCCGCGAATGCCAAGGCTGACACTTTGTGGCCGTCGACCTCATACCCTTTGCCTGTGCGTTCGAGACTTTGGATGAGAGGATCCAAAGCCAGGTTGAAAAGCAGCGGGGACAGAGGATCCCCTTGCTTAACACCAACCCTCACTGGGATGTCTGGTCCCTCTTTCCGGCCTAGCTCGACACTTGTGCAGCTGTTTGTGTAAATCTCCCGGATCAGATTTACCATGTGGGGATCCACGTTCATCTGCTCAAGGACTGACAGCATGTGTTCATGAGAGACGGTGTCAAACGCTTGTGCAAAATCGACGAATACCACTGCCAGTTGGCTGCGCTTTTCCTTGGAGTGTCGGAGGAGACACTCGAGTACTTCGAGGTTCTCCGAACACCCGGGGCTTCGTCGAAACCCTCTCTGTCTTGGGTGCAACGGACACGCTTCCGTTAATCTCGTATTGATCACCCTCGTGAAAAGCCGCAAGACCATCGACCCGATGGTGATTGGTCTCCAGTTGCCGATCTCCATCTCCGCTCCTGGGTCTGAGGACTTGGGCAGAAGCACCGTACGACTTTTCTTCAAGCGAGAGGGGATGACACCTGTGAACCACCACATGTTAAACAGCTGAGTGAGGGTCTCGCACTCAGGGTCCCAGTTGGAAATGTCCCTTTTCCCAACGCCGTCTGGGCCTGGTGCGGAAGCGTTCGATGCATTTCGGAGGCTAGTTTGGACCTCGCTTTTGGAGATTGGCCCGAGGAGGTGGGCGTTGTTGGCCCTTTCTTCCGTCCCAAATCGTCCCAGCCCACCAAATGGACTCGGATTTGCCCATTTGTTTCGAAAGTGCTCATGAATCGCTTCTTTATTGATTGGGCACCTCAATTTGCTTCTTCCGTCTAGGATGTTCGCGGCTAGGCAGGCTGGGTCTTTTCGGAACTGAATTTGGCAATCGTGGTAGGCGCGGCGCTTAGCGAGCAGTTTGAGCCGGCGCCCCCACCTGCCTCTCCTCTGGTTAGGCGCAACAAAAGTTGCGGGTCTTCGGGCCAACCTCCCTGCAGGTAAGCCCTGCAGTGTCCTTTGCGTCGCCGCGTCAACCAGCTCAGGGAGCCGATCGTTGCCATCCAACCATGCTGCGAGCACGCTGTCAATCACCGTACCTCCGTCTCTCGCTGCCCTTACCCACCCACTGGCCACCTCCCGGAGTAGGTCCCGGAGGCCTCCTGGGGGGAGATCGGGTTGTGGCGAGAGAATCGGCGGATTCGCGGGGGGCTCAGACGGTTCTCTGGGCGTCATCGCACGTCTGGGACGTTTAGGGGGGATCCCTTCCCCAGAGGGACCTTCCCCAGCGTCA
This sequence comes from Danio rerio, assembly GCF_052040795.2. Classification (NCBI taxonomy): domain Eukaryota; kingdom Metazoa; phylum Chordata; class Actinopteri; order Cypriniformes; family Danionidae; genus Danio; species Danio rerio. The sequence goes on along the minus strand of NC_141025.1, from coordinate 135,409 downwards.
GCCCTTTCGACTCCAGCTCTCCCCTCTCCATCTGTCGAGGTCCCTTTTTCTTGCCTGTCTTGAGCAATTCTTTTCCTATTGCGGATTTCTGAGTGGACGTGCATCTCATGTATACTACACGCTCTCCTTGTGTCAAATGTCCTACTGCATCCCTCGCACTTAACCACTTTCTCAGGCGGCTCGCCTGTCGGTCCGCGACATTTCGGAATGTGACAGAGGACGGAATGGCAACCCGGAGAGGTTTTCCACATGATTCACAGCTGAATCTAACGGGCACTGTTCCGTGGCGAAATGCAAAGTGTCTTTGCACTTTCACCGCCGTGCTCGCCGACCCGCCACATAGGGGGCAGTTGAAGTCTCGGAGCGGCAGGATTACCACCACTCCCGGGTGCTCCCCCTGCTCCCGGTCCGCTCTAGGTTCAGGCTGGGCTTGGGTGCCCGTTGGTATGGGGTTAGATGGTATCGGCCCATTGGGCTCCTCGACCGAGCTTTCGTCGTTTGGGCTGCCGCGTTGTGCGTTCCATCCTGCTGGTGTCTGATCACGACCTCGACGCCCCTCGCTGAGGCGTGTCAAGACAACCGAGCATTCTCGTAGTCCTAAGCCATGCGTAAGTGTTCGTTTAGCCTCTGGTTTGCGCTTAGGATCTCGCGTTACGAAAGGGACCCGACCCAAAGATCCCTCCGTGGCACCTTCTACTGGGCGACGGGCCATCCAGTATGACTTTCCTTTTGCTGTACTTTCCATGTTTTTAAAGAGGCGGAGGTTAACCCACTCCAAGGGTCATGGATCTGACTCATTGTCGTTAGTCACGCTATTGTCATTGCCGGATGGCCACTGTCGTACGCTCGTGATTCCTGGCCTGGAGGTCACGACGGGGGGATTGGGTAGGGGGGATTGTTCGTTAGGCCCAAATCGGGGAGGTTCTGGATCATCCCATAACAGATGAGTTTGACGTCATCCGGGAAGCTGCCTACCCCAGGGGCATAATCATCCTATCGATCAGTTTTAGCCAGGCCTCACCAGAATGGACCCTCGACTCTATATTTCACCCATCCACGGGTCATCCTCCGGAAGAGCTATCAATCTGTCAATCCTTTCCGTGTCCGGGCCGGGTGAGGTTTCCCGTGTTGAGTCAAATTAAGCCGCAGGCTCCACTCCTGGTGGTGCCCTTCCGTCAATTCCTTTAAGTTTCAGCTTTGCAACCATACTCCCCCCGGAACCCAAAGACTCGTGGTTTCCCGCACGCTGCCCGGCGGGTCATGGGAATAACGCCGCCGGATCGCGGGTCGGCATCGTTTACGGTCGGAACTACGACGGTATCTGATCGTCTTCGAACCTCCGACTTTCGTTCTTGATTAATGAAAACATTCTTGGCAAATGCTTTCGCTTTCGTCCGTCTTGCGCCGGTCCAAGAATTTCACCTCTAGCGGCGCAATACGAATGCCCCCGGCCGTCCCTCTCAATCATGGCCCCGGGTTCCAGAAACCCACAAAATAGAACCGGAGTCCTATTCCATTATTCCTAGCTGCGGTATTCAGCGGCGGCTGGGCGGCCTGCTTTGAACACTCTAATTTTTTCAAAGTAAACGCTCCGGGCCCCGAGGTACCGGACACCCAGCTAAGGGCATCCGGGGGGCACCGGGAGGCAGGGTCCGGGACAGGCGGTGGCTCGCCTCGCGGCGGACCGCCAGCCCACTCCCGAGATCCAACTACGAGCTTTTTAACTGCAGCAACTTTAATATACGCTATTGGAGCTGGAATTACCGCGGCTGCTGGCACCAGACTTGCCCTCCAATGGGTCCTCGCCCATGGGTTTAGGATACGCTCATTCCAATTACAGGGCCTCGAAAGAGACCTGTATTGTTATTTTTCGTCACTACCTCCCCGTGTCGGGAATGGGTAATTTGCGCGCCTGCTGCCTTCCTTGGATGTGGTAGCCGTTTCTCAGGCTCCCTCTCCGGAATCGAACCCTGATTCCCCGTTACCCGTGGTCACCATGGTAGGCGCCTAAAGTACCATCGAAAGTTGATAGGGCAGACATTCGAATGAATCGTCGCCGCCGCGGAGGGCGCGCGATCGGCCCGAGGTTATCTAGAGTCACCAAAGCGGCCGGGGGACGAGGCCCGACCCCCGAGGGGGGAGCCCACGCCGCACCCGGATGGGTTTTGGATCTGATAAATGCACGCGTCCCCGGCCCCCGGGGGGACCGGGTCGGCGCTCGTTGGCATGTATTAGCTCTGGAATTGCCACAGTTATCCAAGTAACGGATGGAGCGATCAAAGGAACCATAACTGATTTAATGAGCCATTCGCAGTTTCACTGTACCGGCCGTGTGCACTTAGACCTGCATGGCTTAATCTTTGAGACAAGCATATGTTACTGGCAGGATCAACCAGGTAGCCCCGAGCAGAGTGGTAGAGGAAGAGAGCTCTTCCTCGCTCACGGGTCTCGCGCTGCCGCTCGCGCCCCCGGAGGGGGCGAGGGAGGCGCGGCCGCTCGCTGTGTGGGGTTTTTGCGGGGTTGTGGTCACCGGGAAATGCGACGTGCTTCGCGGCGAGCCCGGCCGAAGAGCGGAGAGCGCCCGCACCGGCGCCGCCCTCCACTGTGAGAGAGCGGCGAGGGAGGCGCGTCGACCTTCGCTGGGCTGCCGGTGGAGGACTTTCGAGGTAGACCGGTCGTCTGAGTCCTTTTCCCAAGGAGCGAGGGAGTGCGGAGGAGGCCCCAAGGAGGCCTCGCTCTGCTGCGGGTCTGAGGCCCGAATCGGGGAGGAACCACCCTGCCCACAACGGTCCGAAGGGACCGGGCGAGGGGCCTACCCCAGGGGCGTCGTAAGTTCCCATCGGTCAGGTGACAGAACAGCAGGGCGCTGCTGCTATCGAAGTCACCCCCGGCAGTCGTTCCTGCTGAGGTGAGGGGCCCGTTTAGAAGAGAACGGTGCACCTTCTGGGGCCGTCGTTCTCCTCTAAGGTCTCCTCTAAAGACTTCCCAACAAGTGCTGAAAACCAAAGTCCACGAAGTTTCGCCTTCGCCGAAACCTCGATGGCAGGTCAGAGAAAACCGGGGTGGGGTGGGGGGGGGCCTATCGGCTGGTGGGGGGGTCCTCCCGCCTGGCGTCGACCCGTTCACGTGTCCTAGTAACCCAAAGTGTCCCAGCGCCCTGTCTTGTGCGTCTTGTGCGTGACTGTAGACATGTAGAGAGCCTTCCTCGTAACGTCCCCGGTGGATGTGTTCTGCAAGTGCCAGGCGAGCCCTCTCCAGGCCGAACGTATTCCTGTTGAGCCTTAAACGAACGTCGACTCTTTGTGCCTTTTTTTTCTCTCTCCTTGAGAGTGAGGTGAATCGCCTTTTAGTTGGTTAAAAAATAAAAAAATAAAAAAAGTTTATTCAAGGATAACATCTAAACCCCCCCCACAATCCCCCCCCCCCCCCCCCCCCCCACACACACACACAGAGGGATTCACTTTCCAATAGAAAATGTATAAAACAAAAAAAAAAAAAAAAAATTTAAAAAAATCCTACCGATGACCCCAGGCCAGCCCATCAGCTTCACTTTAAATAAAAAAAAGAAAGAAATTTGTGAAAAAAAAAAAACTGCCGCAGACCCCCGGTCACCCCATCAGCTTCACTTTGCGAGAAAAAAAAAAAAATTAGAGTTAAAAAGTAGACCCCCGGCCATCCCATAGGCTTCACTTTGCAAGAAAAGTAGTAAAAGAAAAAAAATTGAAAAAGAAAACTACCTGTCACCGCAGAACCCCGGTCATCCCATTGGCTTCACTTTGCGAGAAAGAAAGAAAAAAAAAACCGCTGACCCACAGCCAACCCACCAGCCTCACTTTGTAAAAAAAAAATAATAATAATTATAAACAGAGTATATCCCCGGCCATCCCATAGGCTTTACTTTGCAAGAAAAGTAGTAGAAGAAACAAAACTGGAAAAAAAAACTACCTGCCACCGCAGACCCCCGGTCATCCCATTGGCTTCACTTTGCGAAAAAACAAAAACTGATAAAATACTATATACATACCTACATATACATATATATATATATATATATATATATATATATATATATATATATATATATATATTTGTCTGTGTGTGTGTGTGTGTGTGTGTTAAAGGATATATCATGCTTCTACCAGAAATATCCCAGAGACCCACCATCCCCCAAGTGAGACTTTGTCAAATCATTGGCTTCACTTGGCAAAAAACAAAAACTGAAAAAATAAATAAAAATACCTCGTCCCCCGGCCACCCCATATGTATGTGTATATATATATATATATATATATATATATATATATATATATATATATGTGTGTGTGTGTGTGTGTAATTACATATATGTGTTTGAGGTAAAGGATCTATCACGTTTCTACCAGAGACCCACCATCCCCCAAGTGAGAGTTGGACAAGTGTGCCCTAACCTTAACCCAACCATACAACCATAAACCCCTAACTCTAAACCTCAACCTAACCCTAAACCCAATTTTAACTCCACACCTAACCCCAACCCAAACCCTACCCCCAACCCTAAATCCAACTTTACCCCTCAACCTAACTCCAAACCCTACCCCCAACTTTAACCCCACACCTAACCCCAACCCAAACCCTACCCCAACCCTAAACCCAAATTTAACCCCACACCTAACCCCAACCCAAACCCTACCCTAAACCCAAATCTAACCCTAAACCCTACCAAGCCTAACCCTAATCCCCAATTCTTTAAGAAAAGACCCACCATCCCCCAATTGAGTGTTGGACAACCATGGCCTCTGTGCCTCTCTCTCTCTCTCTCTCTCTCTCTCTCTCTCTCTCTCTCTCTCTCTCTCTGTCTCTCTCTCTCCCTCCCTTCCCCTCCTCTCTCTTTCTTGCAGGGTGAGCTGAATCGGCTTGACTTTGACAAAAACGAAGGAAACCCACCACTCCTAAACAGAGAACAGGAAAGTCATGCGCCGAGTGAGAGTTGGAGCAGTGGGCCTCGACGAGGCTTGTGCAGTGTTCCAAAGAGCAAGAAAAGACCCACCATCCCCCAAGTGAGTGTTGGAACCACCAGTGACTCTTTGCCTTTTCTCTTTCTAACCCCCCCCCCCCCTTTCTTACAGGGTGAGCTGAATAGGCTTGAGTTTTACAAAAATGGAGGAAACCCACCACCCCTAGACAGAGAGCAGGAAAGCCATCCCTTCAGAGAGTTGGAGGAGTGGGCCTCGATAAGGCTTGTGCACTGTTCCAAAGAGCAAGATAAGACCCACCATCCCCCAAGTGAGTGTTGGATGACCAGTGGCTCGCTTTCTCTTGAGAGTGAGGGGAATCGGCTTGACTCTACAAAAAGAGGACAGACCCACCATCCCCCAAGTGAGTGTTGGAACCACCAGTGACTCTTTGCCTTTTCTCTCTTTCTAAACCCCC
>NC_141025.1:117500-125000 GCF_052040795.2 Danio rerio | reverse complement strand
CACCGGTGCGCTATTACGGCGCTAATGTGGTGCTGTTTCGTAAGTGAAACCATAAGGTTTCACCCGGTTGCCATGATGACCACCCGGGAGGGGCTCTCCGGAGGCTGTGTCTCCTCCCAAGTATTTCACCTCTAACCATCGACCTCAGGCTCGCAGCAGCGGAGGATTCCAGCTCCCTTCAAATGCCCCGTCCGACCCTCGGTCCGGACTAGAACAGCCATGGATCGGTATGGGAGGGGGGGGTCATAGGGAGGGAGGTAGGAGCCGCTGTGCCCCTATAGTGTAAGTGATGGTTGTGAGGGGGACGAAACCCAGTCCAGAGAACAGCAAAAATGCGCCCTCACGTACGCATGTCTTACCCCTCACGTCACTTCATCCTGCCAACCGTGTTCACCGTTGGGTTCTACGAGCGAGGAGGGAGGGGCAGAGCGTCACCGTGGGAGGACCCAGACAGGGGAACTTTGCCCAGCCCCCCCCAAAGGATCTCCACCCTCTCCTCGCTCAACCTTATAATTTCCGATACCTTCTGTTGACGAGCCAGAGCCCACTCTGCCCCTCTGAAGCTCGACTAGTCCGGCCGCCGCGGCGATCACACAGAGGTGGGAGCGACCGCACCCCAGAGCTGCCCCACGCCCCATATATTTCGCCCTCACCATCAACCCCTGGGTCGCGACAGCGGAGGATTCCCTCTCTCCCGGCATGACACCAACCCAGTACCCCGGCCCCCATACTGAAGCAGCAGCGGACCGGAGCAAAGGGGGTACACGACGGGAGAGGAGGAGCCGCTATAACGCCACGTGTGCAGGTCATGGCTGAGAGGGGCGGAGGACAGTCCGGGGAGCAGCCACACCCCCCATGTCACATCGACGCGCCAAACCGGCCTATAGTGGTTGGGTACTAGGTGTGTGAAAGGGCCTAGTATATTTCTTGCATTCTAGGGGGATTTGGGGTGAACTTAGCCATAACGTTTCATTAAAACGACCATTCTTTGTCTCGTTTCTATGGAGGCTATTTGCAAAAATCTGGAGGCTGGATTTGTTCTAGTTGCGTTGCCCTGGCATGCTACAACTGTCTTGCAGCTGCTCCGCTTAATCAGAGGGTGGGAGTCTTTCGCCCGCTGTCTTGTGTTCGGCAATATATCGCTTATTTCTTAATTGCCTTTAGGCCTCTTTATAGTCACCGTTCCCTAGAGGCCATTGTTGCCTACACCCTTTTCAGTTGAACTTTGTCCAGCTCCATTGATTGCATTACTCAATTGCCATGCCGCCCTTCCAGTTGCCTCTTGGTCGCATCTGTTCACTCCATTCCCAGACTGTTATCTCTGTATCCGTTCCGACTTCATGCGTTAGGCCCAGGTCAGGGAGGTTCTGGTCATTCCATAATGGATGACTGTGACATCATCCGGGAAGCCGCCTACCCTAGGGGCATAATCGTCCTATCGATCAGTTTTAGCAAGGCCTCACCAGGACGGACCCCCGACCATACCCAACCCATCCACGGGTCATCCTCCGGAAGAGCTATCAATCTGTCAATCCTTTCCGTGTCCGGGCCGGGTGAGGTTTCCCGTGTTGAGTCAAATTAAGCCGCAGGCTCCACTCCTGGTGGTGCCCTTCCGTCAATTCCTTTAAGTTTCAGCTTTGCAACCATACTCCCCCCGGAACCCAAAGACTCGTGGTTTCCCGCACGCTGCCCGGCGGGTCATGGGAATAACGCCGCCGGATCGCGGGTCGGCATCGTTTACGGTCGGAACTACGACGGTATCTGATCGTCTTCGAACCTCCGACTTTCGTTCTTGATTAATGAAAACATTCTTGGCAAATGCTTTCGCTTTCGTCCGTCTTGCGCCGGTCCAAGAATTTCACCTCTAGCGGCGCAATACGAATGCCCCCGGCCGTCCCTCTCAATCATGGCCCCGGGTTCCAGAAACCCACAAAATAGAACCGGAGTCCTATTCCATTATTCCTAGCTGCGGTATTCAGCGGCGGCTGGGCGGCCTGCTTTGAACACTCTAATTTTTTCAAAGTAAACGCTCCGGGCCCCGAGGTACCGGACACCCAGCTAAGGGCATCCGGGGGGCACCGGGAGGCAGGGTCCGGGACAGGCGGTGGCTCGCCTCGCGGCGGACCGCCAGCCCACTCCCGAGATCCAACTACGAGCTTTTTAACTGCAGCAACTTTAATATACGCTATTGGAGCTGGAATTACCGCGGCTGCTGGCACCAGACTTGCCCTCCAATGGGTCCTCGCCCATGGGTTTAGGATACGCTCATTCCAATTACAGGGCCTCGAAAGAGACCTGTATTGTTATTTTTCGTCACTACCTCCCCGTGTCGGGAATGGGTAATTTGCGCGCCTGCTGCCTTCCTTGGATGTGGTAGCCGTTTCTCAGGCTCCCTCTCCGGAATCGAACCCTGATTCCCCGTTACCCGTGGTCACCATGGTAGGCGCCTAAAGTACCATCGAAAGTTGATAGGGCAGACATTCGAATGAATCGTCGCCGCCGCGGAGGGCGCGCGATCGGCCCGAGGTTATCTAGAGTCACCAAAGCGGCCGGGGGACGAGGCCCGACCCCCGAGGGGGGAGCCCACGCCGCACCCGGATGGGTTTTGGATCTGATAAATGCACGCGTCCCCGGCCCCCGGGGGGACCGGGTCGGCGCTCGTTGGCATGTATTAGCTCTGGAATTGCCACAGTTATCCAAGTAACGGATGGAGCGATCAAAGGAACCATAACTGATTTAATGAGCCATTCGCAGTTTCACTGTACCGGCCGTGTGCACTTAGACCTGCATGGCTTAATCTTTGAGACAAGCATATGTTACTGGCAGGATCAACCAGGTAGCCCCGAGCAGAGTGGTAGAGGAAGAGAGCTCTTCCTCGCTCACGGGTCTCGCGCTGCCGCTCGCGCCCCCGGAGGGGGCGAGGGAGGCGCGGCCGCTCGCTGTGTGGGGTTTTTGCGGGGTTGTGGTCACCGGGAAATGCGACGTGCTTCGCGGCGAGCCCGGCCGAAGAGCGGAGAGCGCCCGCACCGGCGCCGCCCTCCACTGTGAGAGAGCGGCGAGGGAGGCGCGTCGACCTTCGCTGGGCTGCCGGTGGAGGACTTTCGAGGTAGACCGGTCGTCTGAGTCCTTTTCCCAAGGAGCGAGGGAGTGCGGAGGAGGCCCCAAGGAGGCCTCGCTCTGCTGCGGGTCTGAGGCCCGAATCGGGGAGGAACCACCCTGCCCACAACGGTCCGAAGGGACCGGGCGAGGGGCCTACCCCAGGGGCGTCGTAAGTTCCCATCGGTCAGGTGACAGAACAGCAGGGCGCTGCTGCTATCGAAGTCACCCCCGGCAGTCGTTCCTGCTGAGGTGAGGGGCCCGTTTAGAAGAGAACGGTGCACCTTCTGGGGCCGTCGTTCTCCTCTAAGGTCTCCTCTAAAGACTTCCCAACAAGTGCTGAAAACCAAAGTCCACGAAGTTTCGCCTTCGCCGAAACCTCGATGGCAGGTCAGAGAAAACCGGGGTGGGGTGGGGGGGGGCCTATCGGCTGGTGGGGGGGTCCTCCCGCCTGGCGTCGACCCGTTCACGTGTCCTAGTAACCCAAAGTGTCCCAGCGCCCTGTCTTGTGCGTCTTGTGCGTGACTGTAGACATGTAGAGAGCCTTCCTCGTAACGTCCCCGGTGGATGTGTTCTGCAAGTGCCAGGCGAGCCCTCTCCAGGCCGAACGTATTCCTGTTGAGCCTTAAACGAACGTCGACTCTTTGTGCCTTTTTTTTCTCTCTCCTTGAGAGTGAGGTGAATCGCCTTTTAGTTGGTTAAAAAATAAAAAAATAAAAAAAGTTTATTCAAGGATAACATCTAAACCCCCCCCACAATCCCCCCCCCCCCCCCCCCCCCACACACACACACAGAGGGATTCACTTTCCAATAGAAAATGTATAAAACAAAAAAAAAAAAAAAAAATTTAAAAAAATCCTACCGATGACCCCAGGCCAGCCCATCAGCTTCACTTTAAATAAAAAAAAGAAAGAAATTTGTGAAAAAAAAAAAACTGCCGCAGACCCCCGGTCACCCCATCAGCTTCACTTTGCGAGAAAAAAAAAAAATTAGAGTTAAAAAGTAGACCCCCGGCCATCCCATAGGCTTCACTTTGCAAGAAAAGTAGTAAAAGAAAAAAAATTGAAAAAGAAAACTACCTGTCACCGCAGAACCCCGGTCATCCCATTGGCTTCACTTTGCGAGAAAGAAAGAAAAAAAAAACCGCTGACCCACAGCCAACCCACCAGCCTCACTTTGTAAAAAAAAAATAATAATAATTATAAACAGAGTATATCCCCGGCCATCCCATAGGCTTTACTTTGCAAGAAAAGTAGTAGAAGAAACAAAACTGGAAAAAAAAACTACCTGCCACCGCAGACCCCCGGTCATCCCATTGGCTTCACTTTGCGAAAAAACAAAAACTGATAAAATACTATATACATACCTACATATACATATATATATATATATATATATATATATATATATATATATATATATATATATATATATTTGTCTGTGTGTGTGTGTGTGTGTGTGTTAAAGGATATATCATGCTTCTACCAGAAATATCCCAGAGACCCACCATCCCCCAAGTGAGACTTTGTCAAATCATTGGCTTCACTTGGCAAAAAACAAAAACTGAAAAAATAAATAAAAATACCTCGTCCCCCGGCCACCCCATATGTATGTGTATATATATATATATATATATATATATATATATATATATATATATATGTGTGTGTGTGTGTGTGTAATTACATATATGTGTTTGAGGTAAAGGATCTATCACGTTTCTACCAGAGACCCACCATCCCCCAAGTGAGAGTTGGACAAGTGTGCCCTAACCTTAACCCAACCATACAACCATAAACCCCTAACTCTAAACCTCAACCTAACCCTAAACCCAATTTTAACTCCACACCTAACCCCAACCCAAACCCTACCCCCAACCCTAAATCCAACTTTACCCCTCAACCTAACTCCAAACCCTACCCCCAACTTTAACCCCACACCTAACCCCAACCCAAACCCTACCCCAACCCTAAACCCAAATTTAACCCCACACCTAACCCCAACCCAAACCCTACCCTAAACCCAAATCTAACCCTAAACCCTACCAAGCCTAACCCTAATCCCCAATTCTTTAAGAAAAGACCCACCATCCCCCAATTGAGTGTTGGACAACCATGGCCTCTGTGCCTCTCTCTCTCTCTCTCTCTCTCTCTCTCTCTCTCTCTCTCTCTCTCTCTCTGTCTCTCTCTCTCCCTCCCTTCCCCTCCTCTCTCTTTCTTGCAGGGTGAGCTGAATCGGCTTGACTTTGACAAAAACGAAGGAAACCCACCACTCCTAAACAGAGAACAGGAAAGTCATGCGCCGAGTGAGAGTTGGAGCAGTGGGCCTCGACGAGGCTTGTGCAGTGTTCCAAAGAGCAAGAAAAGACCCACCATCCCCCAAGTGAGTGTTGGAACCACCAGTGACTCTTTGCCTTTTCTCTTTCTAACCCCCCCCCCCCCTTTCTTACAGGGTGAGCTGAATAGGCTTGAGTTTTACAAAAATGGAGGAAACCCACCACCCCTAGACAGAGAGCAGGAAAGCCATCCCTTCAGAGAGTTGGAGGAGTGGGCCTCGATAAGGCTTGTGCACTGTTCCAAAGAGCAAGATAAGACCCACCATCCCCCAAGTGAGTGTTGGATGACCAGTGGCTCGCTTTCTCTTGAGAGTGAGGGGAATCGGCTTGACTCTACAAAAAGAGGACAGACCCACCATCCCCCAAGTGAGTGTTGGAACCACCAGTGACTCTTTGCCTTTTCTCTCTTTCTAAACCCCCCCCCCCCCCCTTCTTACAGGGTGAGCTGAATCGGCTTGACTTTTACAAAAATGGAGGAAACCCACCACCCATAGACAGAGAGCAGGAAAGCCATCCCCCAGCGTGAGAGTTGGAGGAGTGGGCCTCGACGAGTCTTGTGCAGTGTTCCAAAGAGCAAGATAAGACCCACCATCCCCCAAGTGAGTGTTGATGACCAGTGGCTCGCTTTCTCTTGAGAGTGAGGGGAATCGGCTTGACTCTACAAAAAGAGGACAGACCCACCATCCCCCAAGTGAGTGTTGGAACCACCAGTGACTCTTTGCCTTTTCTCTTTCTAACCCCCCCCCCCCCTTTCTTACAGGGTGAGCTGAATCGGCTTGACTTTGACAAAAATGGAGGAAACCCACCACCCCAAGACAGAGAGCAGGAAAGCCATCCCCCAGCGTGAGAGTTGGAGGACTGGGCCTCGACGAGTCTTGTGCAGTGTTCCAAAGAGCAAGATAAGACCCACCATCCCCCAAGTGAGTGTTGATGACCAGTGGCTCGCTTTCTCTTGAGAGTGAGGGGAATCGGCTTGACTCTACAAAAAGAGGACAGACCCACCATCCCCCAAGTGAGTGTTGGAACCACCAGTGACTCTTTGCCTTTTCTCTTTCTAACCCCCCCCCCCCCCCCCCACCCCCCCCCCCCCCTTTCTTACAGGGTGAGCTGAATCGGCTTGACTTTGACAAAAATGGAGGAAACCCACCACCCCTAGACAGAGAGCAGGAAAGCCATCCCCCAGCGTGAGAGTTGGAGGACTGGGCCTTGACGAGTCTTGTGCACTGTTCCAAAGAGCAAGATAAGACCCACCATCCCCCAAGTGAGTGTTGATGACCAGTGGCTCGCTTTCTCTTGAGAGTGAGGGGAAACGGCTTGACTCTACAAAAAGAGGACAGACCCACCATCCCCCAAGTGAGTGTTGGAACCACCAGTGACTCTTTGCCTTTTCTCTTTCTAACCCCCCCCCCCCCCCCCCCCCTTTCTTACAGGGTGAGCTGAATCGGCTTGACTTTGACAAAAATGGAGGAAACCCACCACCCCTAGACAGAGAGCAGGAAAGCCATCCCTTCAGAGAGTTGGAGGAGTGGGCCTCGATAAGGCTTGTGCAGTGTTCCAAAGAGCAAGATAAGACCCACCATCCCCCAAGTGAGTGTTGGATGACCAGTGGCTCGCTTTCTCTTGAGAGTGAGGGGAATCGGCTTGACTCTACAAAAAGAGGACAGACCCACCATCCCCCAAGTGAGTGTTGGAACCACCAGTGACTCTTTGCCTTTTCTCTCTTTCTAAACCCCCCCCCCCCCCCCCCTTCTTACAGGGTGAGCTGAATCGGCTTGACTTTGACAAAAATGGAGGAAACCCACCACCCCTAGACAGAGAGCAGGAAAGCCATCCCCCAGCGTGAGAGTTGGAGGACTGGGCCTTGACGAGTCTTGTGCACTGTTCCAAAGAGCAAGATAAGACCCACCATCCCCCAAGTGAGTGTTGATGACCAGTGGCTCGCTTTCTCTTGAGAGTGAGGGGAATCGGCTTGACTCTACAAAAAGAGGACAGACCCACCATCCCCCAAGTGAGTGTTGGAACCACCAGTGACTCTTTGCCTATTCTCTCTTTCTAAACCCCCCCCCCTT
>NC_141025.1:47500-110000 GCF_052040795.2 Danio rerio | reverse complement strand
GTTGTTTTGCCTTATTTAAGGGTTCTAACTATTTATATGAGGTATATTAAGATGTTTAATTTCAGGAGAGATCTGCTTTTTTCCTCTTCTTCCTACTCCTCTTCTTAGTCTTCTTCCTACTTCTCTTCTTAGTCTTCTTCCTACTCCTCTTCTTAGTCTTCTTCCTACTCCTCTTCTTAGTCTTCTACCTACTCCTCTTCTTAGTCTTCTTTGTATGGTTTATTCTTTGATTTCAAACGCAAGTGGTATTGTCCTGAATTTAAGTCAAATCGACGAACGGTTGGTGTTGCTGTTTGTTTGACTAGTCTTGTCTTTTTTTGAGTATTTTAACTGTTTATATTGTCTTCACTGCTGTTTGTTTGAATGTAATTTTTGCCTTTTTCTAAGGGTTTTGACTGTTTATCCGATGTGTGTATATATAATAAAATAAAGATGTTACACTACTCTTTATGTTGTCTTTACTGCTTAACTCGCATTTTTACATTCCTTTGTCGATCATTAGATGTAGCTTGTTGTTTCCTATCCTGTGTAGTATAAGTATTGAGTCAGACGAGTTAGATGTTAGTATTTTGAGTGCAATTGACGCGTTTAGATGTAGCTTGTTTGTTTCTAATCCTGTCTAGTATTAGTAGTTTGAGTGCGGCGACGAGTTAGATCTGGCTTGTTTTATTCCAATCCTGTGTAGTATTAGTATTTTGAGTGCGGCGAGTTTAGATGTAACTTGTTGCCAATCCTGTGTAGTGTGAGTATTTTGAGTGCGACGACGAGTTTGGATGTTGCTTGTATCCAGTCCTGTGTAGTATTAATATTTTGAGTGCGACGAGTTTAGATGTAGCTTGTTGCCAATCCTGTGTAGTATTAGTCTTTTGAGTGCGAAGACGAGTTTGGGTGGTGCTTGTTTCCAGTCTTGTGTAGTCTTAGTATTTTGAGTGCGACGACGAGTTCTGATGTAGCTTCTTCGTGTGTGGTGTTAGTATTTTGAGTGCGACGACGAGCGATTGATGAACGAGTTACCCGATTTTACATTTTATCAAACGAACCAGAAGACGTTAGGCCTGTCTGGGCCACCCGCCTTCCACCGACCCGTCTGGGTCTGGATTCGTCTCTCCCTCCTGCGTCCCCCACTGCCGAAACAGAAGGGGAAGCCAGAGGGAGCTAGCCAAAAGGTAACAGATCGATCAGAATGGATGAATGGGTGCCCTTTGAGAGATCCTGTGCGTAAATTGGTATATGTCAAGTCCGATGGCTCTGGCTAGGTTAGGGTTTGAAAGAATTACAACAACTCCCCCCATCCTAGCGCTAGTCTAGGTAGGTTTGAAGTAGGGAGATTGAGGAAGCGTGCACGGGCCCGCGCTTGTCTGACTATATACCATAAGAGCGTTGATCTTCCCCCTCCTGTGTGGGAGGGTTAGCCTTGTTTGTGGGCTTTGGGCTTGAGACTTGATGAGGGAAAGTGTTTTTTGTGTCATGATTATTGGCTGTTGCACGATGTGCCAACGTCTTTGGGATGGTTTTGATGGGTTCGGATGCTGTAGGGTTCGATGGGTGAGGTTTTGGATTTAATTTCTCCTTTTGTTACTCCCTCAAGACCAGCTGTGAGAGGGAAATGTTTAAGACACTTCATCAGTAGTGTACCTCAGATTCATCGGGTGTTTCGATTCTTTAAACACTAGACACCCTCGTCTGAGGCGATCAGCGCTGGTTGATCAATTCCAGGCCAGTGTCTTACTGCCAATTTGTGGTGGGAAGTCGACCAAATCCTCAATCTGTTTGTTTTGGGATCTGGTGTTTAGTGAGGGTTGTTAGGGGGTTGGTGTGTTTTTCCGAAGGCTTGGGGTTATGCCCTTTTAATTATCGAGAGTTAGGGTTTGTTGTAGGTGAGGGTTGTCCTTTTTGAACTAGAGTTGGGTTTAGGGTTCGGGTTAGATGAGGGCAGTCGTTTCCCTAAGCTTTTTACAAGAATTAGGGTTTTGCCCTTTGGTTGGGTTTAGGGTTTGGTGCAGGTGAGGGCTGTCCTTTGACAATTAGGGTTACGAGATTGGGTTAGACGAGCACTTTCGTTTTCTCAAATTGCTTAGAATAATTAGGGTTATGCCCTTTGGTTGGGTTTAGGGTTTGGTGCGGGTGAGGGCTGTCCTTTGACAATTAGGGTTACGAGTTTGGGTTAGTATAAGAAGAATAATTAGGGTTATGCCCTTTGGTTGGGGTTAGAGTTCGGTTTGGGTGAGGGTTGTCCCTAATTTTGGGGTTAGCAGCGTTTAGAAGTTGTGGAAGAACAAATTTCTGCGACACGGGTTTCCGAGTTTCAAGTAGATCCAATTTTTGAAGACGAGGTTGGTGAAGTTAGTCGGCTGGTGTCCGTGGTGTAGGTGCGCAATGTGCTCGTTGTGTGGAGGTGCTAATCACCAATAGAAGACTGGGCTTCATTTAAGGCCTATTTGCCCTTAGGCCACCAATCCCTGCGTGCATGTCCAAGTGGACGTAGGGGGGCTGCATACTCACCACTCACCCAAGTGACCCTTTGTTAACACCGCGAGGTTGCCCAGGTCACCCGAGAAGAGTCTGCAGTCTGCCTCGTCTCCTCTTGCCGCCTATCTCCAGAATACCCGCCCTGTCGACACATATAAAAGGAGTTCAGAGAACGTCCCCAAATGTGACTGGAGACAAAGAGGCGGTCCTGACGCCCCCAGCCTGCAGGGGTCAGGTCGAGGCTCAAACTGGCGGTCATATTCGTTAAAATACAACAAGCTTCTACCAGTCTTCACCTCTAGGGGCAATGCAAGAACCAAACCGACATCATCCTCCCCGAGGACAACCGTTGGGAGCATCAACCCCAAAGGGGAAAGTCGGAAAAGTTGCTGCGAGTGGTTTTTGAGCGCGTCCGTCTCGAGGACGGTGACCTCTGGTTTTTGTTCTGGCAGGGGAGATACCATGACCGAGAAGGTCTGCGGTATTGGTTCGGCTTGGTTATTTGAGGATTTAACTTGCATCAAATGTTCTTTACTATTAATTGTTGTCTTAACTTTGTCTTAATTTTATTGCTTGTTTATTTATTGATTTGTTTGTCTATTGACTTGTTTATTTAAGAGATAATTTGCGCATTTCTATTTGCTTGACTGTTGTTTTGCCTTATTTAAGGGTTCTAACTATTTATATGAGGTATATTAAGATGTTTAATTTCAGGAGAGATCTGCTTTTTTCCTCTTCTTCCTACTCCTCTTCTTAGTCTTCTTCCTACTTCTCTTCTTAGTCTTCTTCCTACTCCTCTTCTTAGTCTTCTTCCTACTCCTCTTCTTAGTCTTCTACCTACTCCTCTTCTTAGTCTTCTTTGTATGGTTTATTCTTTGATTTCAAACGCAAGTGGTATTGTCCTGAATTTAAGTCAAATCGACGAACGGTTGGTGTTGCTGTTTGTTTGACTAGTCTTGTCTTTTTTTGAGTATTTTAACTGTTTATATTGTCTTCACTGCTGTTTGTTTGAATGTAATTTTTGCCTTTTTCTAAGGGTTTTGACTGTTTATCCGATGTGTGTATATATAATAAAATAAAGATGTTACACTACTCTTTATGTTGTCTTTACTGCTTAACTCGCATTTTTACATTCCTTTGTCGATCATTAGATGTAGCTTGTTGTTTCCTATCCTGTGTAGTATAAGTATTGAGTCAGACGAGTTAGATGTTAGTATTTTGAGTGCAATTGACGCGTTTAGATGTAGCTTGTTTGTTTCTAATCCTGTCTAGTATTAGTAGTTTGAGTGCGGCGACGAGTTAGATCTGGCTTGTTTTATTCCAATCCTGTGTAGTATTAGTATTTTGAGTGCGGCGAGTTTAGATGTAACTTGTTGCCAATCCTGTGTAGTGTGAGTATTTTGAGTGCGACGACGAGTTTGGATGTTGCTTGTATCCAGTCCTGTGTAGTATTAATATTTTGAGTGCGACGAGTTTAGATGTAGCTTGTTGCCAATCCTGTGTAGTATTAGTCTTTTGAGTGCGAAGACGAGTTTGGGTGGTGCTTGTTTCCAGTCTTGTGTAGTCTTAGTATTTTGAGTGCGACGACGAGTTCTGATGTAGCTTCTTCGTGTGTGGTGTTAGTATTTTGAGTGCGACGACGAGCGATTGATGAACGAGTTACCCGATTTTACATTTTATCAAACGAACCAGAAGACGTTAGGCCTGTCTGGGCCACCCGCCTTCCACCGACCCGTCTGGGTCTGGATTCGTCTCTCCCTCCTGCGTCCCCCACTGCCGAAACAGAAGGGGAAGCCAGAGGGAGCTAGCCAAAAGGTAACAGATCGATCAGAATGGATGAATGGGTGCCCTTTGAGAGATCCTGTGCGTAAATTGGTATATGTCAAGTCCGATGGCTCTGGCTAGGTTAGGGTTTGAAAGAATTACAACAACTCCCCCCATCCTAGCGCTAGTCTAGGTAGGTTTGAAGTAGGGAGATTGAGGAAGCGTGCACGGGCCCGCGCTTGTCTGACTATATACCATAAGAGCGTTGATCTTCCCCCTCCTGTGTGGGAGGGTTAGCCTTGTTTGTGGGCTTTGGGCTTGAGACTTGATGAGGGAAAGTGTTTTTTGTGTCATGATTATTGGCTGTTGCACGATGTGCCAACGTCTTTGGGATGGTTTTGATGGGTTCGGATGCTGTAGGGTTCGATGGGTGAGGTTTTGGATTTAATTTCTCCTTTTGTTACTCCCTCAAGACCAGCTGTGAGAGGGAAATGTTTAAGACACTTCATCAGTAGTGTACCTCAGATTCATCGGGTGTTTCGATTCTTTAAACACTAGACACCCTCGTCTGAGGCGATCAGCGCTGGTTGATCAATTCCAGGCCAGTGTCTTACTGCCAATTTGTGGTGGGAAGTCGACCAAATCCTCAATCTGTTTGTTTTGGGATCTGGTGTTTAGTGAGGGTTGTTAGGGGGTTGGTGTGTTTTTCCGAAGGCTTGGGGTTATGCCCTTTTAATTATCGAGAGTTAGGGTTTGTTGTAGGTGAGGGTTGTCCTTTTTGAACTAGAGTTGGGTTTAGGGTTCGGGTTAGATGAGGGCAGTCGTTTCCCTAAGCTTTTTACAAGAATTAGGGTTTTGCCCTTTGGTTGGGTTTAGGGTTTGGTGCAGGTGAGGGCTGTCCTTTGACAATTAGGGTTACGAGATTGGGTTAGACGAGCACTTTCGTTTTCTCAAATTGCTTAGAATAATTAGGGTTATGCCCTTTGGTTGGGTTTAGGGTTTGGTGCGGGTGAGGGCTGTCCTTTGACAATTAGGGTTACGAGTTTGGGTTAGTATAAGAAGAATAATTAGGGTTATGCCCTTTGGTTGGGGTTAGAGTTCGGTTTGGGTGAGGGTTGTCCCTAATTTTGGGGTTAGCAGCGTTTAGAAGTTGTGGAAGAACAAATTTCTGCGACACGGGTTTCCGAGTTTCAAGTAGATCCAATTTTTGAAGACGAGGTTGGTGAAGTTAGTCGGCTGGTGTCCGTGGTGTAGGTGCGCAATGTGCTCGTTGTGTGGAGGTGCTAATCACCAATAGAAGACTGGGCTTCATTTAAGGCCTATTTGCCCTTAGGCCACCAATCCCTGCGTGCATGTCCAAGTGGACGTAGGGGGGCTGCATACTCACCACTCACCCAAGTGACCCTTTGTTAACACCGCGAGGTTGCCCAGGTCACCCGAGAAGAGTCTGCAGTCTGCCTCGTCTCCTCTTGCCGCCTATCTCCAGAATACCCGCCCTGTCGACACATATAAAAGGAGTTCAGAGAACGTCCCCAAATGTGACTGGAGACAAAGAGGCGGTCCTGACGCCCCCAGCCTGCAGGGGTCAGGTCGAGGCTCAAACTGGCGGTCATATTCGTTAAAATACAACAAGCTTCTACCAGTCTTCACCTCTAGGGGCAATGCAAGAACCAAACCGACATCATCCTCCCCGAGGACAACCGTTGGGAGCATCAACCCCAAAGGGGAAAGTCGGAAAAGTTGCTGCGAGTGGTTTTTGAGCGCGTCCGTCTCGAGGACGGTGACCTCTGGTTTTTGTTCTGGCAGGGGAGATACCATGACCGAGAAGGTCTGCGGTATTGGTTCGGCTTGGTTATTTGAGGATTTAACTTGCATCAAATGTTCTTTACTATTAATTGTTGTCTTAACTTTGTCTTAATTTTATTGCTTGTTTATTTATTGATTTGTTTGTCTATTGACTTGTTTATTTAAGAGATAATTTGCGCATTTCTATTTGTTTGACTGTTGTTTTGCCTTATTTAAGGGTTCTAACTGTTTATATGAGGTATATTAAGATGTTTAATTTCAGGAGAGATCTGCTTTTTTCCTCTTCTTCCTACTCCTCTTCTTAGTCTTCTTCCTACTTCTCTTCTTAGTCTTCTTCCTACTCCTCTTCTTAGTCTTCTTCCTACTCCTCTTCTTAGTCTTCTACCTACTCCTCTTCTTAGTCTTCTTCCTACTCCTCTTCTTAGTCTTCTACCTACTCCTCTTCTTAGTCTTCTTCCTACTCCTCTTCTTAGTCTTCTACCTACTCCTCTTCTTAGTCTTCTTTGTATGGTTTATTCTTTGATTTCAAACGCAAGTGGTATTGTCCTGAATTTAAGTCAAATCGACGAACGGTTGGTGTTACTGTTTGTTTGACTAGTCTTGTCTTTTTTTGGGTATTTTAACTGTTTATATTGTCTTCACTGCTGTTTGTTTGAATGTAATTTTTGCCTTTTTCTAAGGGTTTTGACTGTTTATCCGATGTGTGTATATATAATAAAATAAAGATGTTACACTACTCTTTATGTTGTCTTTACTGCTTAACTCGCATTTTTACATTCCTTTGTCGATCATTAGATGTAGCTTGTTGTTTCCTATCCTGTGTAGTATAAGTATTTTGAGTCAGACGGGTTAGATGTTAGTATTTTGAGTGCGATGACGCCTTTCGATGTAGCTTGTTTGTTTCTAATCCTGTCTAGTATTAGTAGTTTGAGTGCGGCGACGAGTTAGATGTGGCTTGTTGTTTTATTTCAATCCTGTGTAGTATTAGTATTTTGAGTGCGGCGAGTTTAGATGTAGCTTGTTGCCAATCCTGTGTAGTATGAGTATTTTGAGTGCGACGACGAGTTTGGATGTTGCTTGTATCCAGTCCTGTGTAGTATTAGTATTTTGAGTGCGACGAGTTTAGATGTAGCTTGTTGTCCATCCTGTGTAGTATTAGTCTTTTGAGTGCGAAGACGAGTTTGGATGGTGCTTGTTTCCAGTCTTGTGTAGTCTTAGTATTTTGAGTGCGACGACGAGTTCTGATGTAGCTTCTTCGTGTGTGGTATTAGTATTTTGAGTGCGATGACGAGCGGCTGACGAATGAGTTACCCGGTTTTACTTTTTATCAAAACAGAAAGCGTTAGGCCTGTCTGGGCCACCCGCCTTCCACTTGACCTGTCTGGGTCTGTCTCCCCCTCCTGCGTCCCCCACCGTCGAAACAGAAGGGGTTAGGGTTAGGTTAGGGTTAGGGTTAGGGTTAGGGTTAGGGTGAGAAAAAATCCAGAGGTTGGACTGGGTCCATCCCCGGTTATGCACGGTCCATCGACATCAACTGCCCGCCACGCCCGCGGCGTCCGGGTCGGCCGAACGGATCCGAACGACATCGAGAAAGGCCAGCGTCAGCCCGCAACACAACTAAATTGTCGTGAAAAAATTACCCACCAAGTTTTAGGTATGTGTATAGCGCTAATTCAGCATTTGGGGTAGGGTTCGGGGTCTTAGGGTCCCTGCTCTTAGGGCTCTAGGCACTTGGGTTAAGTTTTAGGTGTGAAAGGTCACCCGGGTTGGGTTTAGAGGTGTGTTGAAGAGTGCAGTCGATGTTTGTAAATAATAAAGTTTTGTTTTTGTGGACTTAATACATTTATTTTACTTTCCCATGAGATTAAATATTGCGGCTCTCTCCCATTTGCGTTTTGAAATGGAGGCACTAAATATACTGCTCAAACCTGATCGCGACGTTTCGGAGTTTCTTTTCCTTCCTCAGGCTAGTTTGAGCAACTGAATGGCTGGAATACTTCACATCAGCTCATTTATATAGACTTCTCAGTGGGCGTGGCTTCCTAACACTCTCTCTCTCTGTTTTCACACTTTCTCGATGTTTCGATTTTTCTCGATGTTTCCCAAAACTGAATATCGGCACTTTGTGGTGCGTCATAAACTTAGCGTTATACTTTCTGCTGTCCTGTTGTGTACTTTTTGACACCAATTTATTAAATGTTCCAAGTTGGAGACTCATTTCCCCGACATCGATGGATCCGCCGGCGTTCCCGTCCGCAGCAGGCGAGGTGCAGAGCTGGAGGCACTGGCTGGGTTAGGGTGAGAAAAAATCCAGAGGTTGGACTGGGTCCATCCCCGGTTATGCACGGTCCATCGACATCAACTGCCCGCCACGCCCGCGGCGTCCGGGTCGGCCGAACGGATCCGAACGACATCGAGAAAGGCCAGCGTCAGCCCGCAACACAACTAAATTGTCGTGAAAAAATTACCCACCAAGTTTTAGGTATGTGTATAGCGCTAATTCAGCATTTGGGGTAGGGTTCGGGGTCTTAGGGTCCCTGCTCTTAGGGCTCTAGGCACTTGGGTTAAGTTTTAGGTGTGAAAGGTCACCCGGGTTGGGTTTAGAGGTGTGTTGAAGAGTGCAGTCGATGTTTGTAAATAATAAAGTTTTGTTTTTGTGGACTTAATACATTTATTTTACTTTCCCATGAGATTAAATATTGCGGCTCTCTCCCATTTGCGTTTTGAAATGGAGGCACTAAATATACTGCTCAAACCTGATCGCGACGTTTCGGAGTTTCTTTTCCTTCCTCAGGCTAGTTTGAGCAACTGAATGGCTGGAATACTTCACATCAGCTCATTTATATAGACTTCTCAGTGGGCGTGGCTTCCTAACACTCTCTCTCTCTGTTTTCACACTTTCTCGATGTTTCGATTTTTCTCGATGTTTCCCAAAACTGAATATCGGCACTTTGTGGTGCGTCATAAACTTAGCGTTATACTTTCTGCTGTCCTGTTGTGTACTTTTTGACACCAATTTATTAAATGTTCCAAGTTGGAGACTCATTTCCCCGACATCGATGGATCCGCCGGCGTTCCCGTCCGCAGCAGGCGAGGTGCAGAGCTGGAGGCACTGGCTGGGTTAGGGTGAGAAAAAATCCAGAGGTTGGACTGGGTCCATCCCCGGTTATGCACGGTCCATCGACATCAACTGCCCGCCACGCCCGCGGCGTCCGGGTCGGCCGAACGGATCCGAACGACATCGAGAAAGGCCAGCGTCAGCCCGCAACACAACTAAATTGTCGTGAAAAAATTACCCACCAAGTTTTAGGTATGTGTATAGCGCTAATTCAGCATTTGGGGTAGGGTTCGGGGTCTTAGGGTCCCTGCTCTTAGGGCTCTAGGCACTTGGGTTAAGTTTTAGGTGTGAAAGGTCACCCGGGTTGGGTTTAGAGGTGTGTTGAAGAGTGCAGTCGATGTTTGTAAATAATAAAGTTTTGTTTTTGTGGATAGGGTTAGGGTTAGGGTTAGGGTGAAGAAAAATCCAGAGGTTGGACTGAGTCCATCCCCGGTTATGCACGGTCCATCGACATCAACTGCCCGCCACGCCCGCGGCGTCCGAGTCGGCCGAACGGATCCGAACGACATCGAGAAAGGCCAGCGTCAGCCCGCAACACAACTAAGTTGCTGTGAAAAAATTACCCACCAAGTTTTAGGTATGTGTGTAGCGCTAATTCAGTGTTTGGGTAGGGTTCGGGGTCTTAGGGTCCCTGGTCTTAGGGCTCTAGGTACTTGGGTTAAGTTTTTAGGTGTGAAAGGTCACCCGGGTTGGGTTTAGAGGTGTGTTGAAGAGTGCGGTCATTTTCTGTAAATAATAAAGTTTTGTCTTTGTGGACTTAATACATTTATTTTATTTTCCCCTGAGATTAAATAATGTGGCTCTCTCCCATTTGCGTTTTGAAATGGAGGCCCTAAATGTACTGCTCAAACCTTATCGCGACGTTTCGGAGTTTCTTTTCCTTCCTCAGGCTAGTTTGAGCAACTGAATGGCTGGAATACTTCACATCAGCTCATTTATATAGACTTCTCAGTGGGCGTGGCTTCCTAACACTCTCTCTCTCTGTTTTCACACTTTCTCGATGTTTCGGTTTTTCTCGATGTTTCCCAAAACTGAATATCGGCACTTTGTGGTGCGTCATAAACTTAGCGTTACATTTTCTATTGTCTTGTTGTGTACTTTTTGACATCAATTTGTTAAATGCTCCGAGTTGGAGACTCATTTCCCCGACATCGATGGATCCGCCGGCGTTCCCGTCCGCAGCAGGCGAGGTGCAGAGCTGGAGGCACTGGCTGGGTTAGGGTGAAGAAAAATCCAGAGGTTGGACTGAGTCCATCCCCGGTTATGCACGGTCCATCGACATCAACTGCCCGCCACGCCCGCGGCGTCCGAGTCGGCCGAACGGATCCGAACGACATCGAGAAAGGCCAGCGTCAGCCCGCAACACAACTAAGTTGCTGTGAAAAAATTACCCACCAAGTTTTAGGTATGTGTGTAGCGCTAATTCAGTGTTTGGGTAGGGTTCGGGGTCTTAGGGTCCCTGGTCTTAGGGCTCTAGGTACTTGGGTTAAGTTTTTAGGTGTGAAAGGTCACCCGGGTTGGGTTTAGAGGTGTGTTGAAGAGTGCGGTCATTTTCTGTAAATAATAAAGTTTTGTCTTTGTGGACTTAATACATTTATTTTATTTTCCCCTGAGATTAAATAATGTGGCTCTCTCCCATTTGCGTTTTGAAATGGAGGCCCTAAATGTACTGCTCAAACCTTATCGCGACGTTTCGGAGTTTCTTTTCCTTCCTCAGGCTAGTTTGAGCAACTGAATGGCTGGAATACTTCACATCAGCTCATTTATATAGACTTCTCAGTGGGCGTGGCTTCCTAACACTCTCTCTCTCTGTTTTCACACTTTCTCGATGTTTCGGTTTTTCTCGATGTTTCCCAAAACTGAATATCGGCACTTTGTGGTGCGTCATAAACTTAGCGTTACATTTTCTATTGTCTTGTTGTGTACTTTTTGACATCAATTTGTTAAATGCTCCGAGTTGGAGACTCATTTCCCCGACATCGATGGATCCGCCGGCGTTCCCGTCCGCAGCAGGCGAGGTGCAGAGCTGGAGGCACTGGCTGGGTTAGGGTGAAGAAAAATCCAGAGGTTGGACTGAGTCCATCCCCGGTTATGCACGGTCCATCGACATCAACTGCCCGCCACGCCCGCGGCGTCCGAGTCGGCCGAACGGATCCGAACGACATCGAGAAAGGCCAGCGTCAGCCCGCAACACAACTAAGTTGCTGTGAAAAAATTACCCACCAAGTTTTAGGTATGTGTGTAGCGCTAATTCAGTGTTTGGGTAGGGTTCGGGGTCTTAGGGTCCCTGGTCTTAGGGCTCTAGGTACTTGGGTTAAGTTTTTAGGTGTGAAAGGTCACCCGGGTTGGGTTTAGAGGTGTGTTGAAGAGTGCGGTCATTTTCTGTAAATAATAAAGTTTTGTCTTTGTGGACTTAATACATTTATTTTATTTTCCCCTGAGATTAAATAATGTGGCTCTCTCCCATTTGCGTTTTGAAATGGAGGCCCTAAATGTACTGCTCAAACCTTATCGCGACGTTTCGGAGTTTCTTTTCCTTCCTCAGGCTAGTTTGAGCAACTGAATGGCTGGAATACTTCACATCAGCTCATTTATATAGACTTCTCAGTGGGCGTGGCTTCCTAACACTCTCTCTCTCTGTTTTCACACTTTCTCGATGTTTCGGTTTTTCTCGATGTTTCCCAAAACTGAATATCGGCACTTTGTGGTGCGTCATAAACTTAGCGTTACATTTTCTATTGTCTTGTTGTGTACTTTTTGACATCAATTTGTTAAATGCTCCGAGTTGGAGACTCATTTCCCCGACATCGATGGATCCGCCGGCGTTCCCGTCCGCAGCAGGCGAGGTGCAGAGCTGGAGGCACTGGCTGGGTTAGGGTGAAGAAAAATCCAGAGGTTGGACTGAGTCCATCCCCGGTTATGCACGGTCCATCGACATCAACTGCCCGCCACGCCCGCGGCGTCCGAGTCGGCCGAACGGATCCGAACGACATCGAGAAAGGCCAGCGTCAGCCCGCAACACAACTAAGTTGCTGTGAAAAAATTACCCACCAAGTTTTAGGTATGTGTGTAGCGCTAATTCAGTGTTTGGGTAGGGTTCGGGGTCTTAGGGTCCCTGGTCTTAGGGCTCTAGGTACTTGGGTTAAGTTTTTAGGTGTGAAAGGTCACCCGGGTTGGGTTTAGAGGTGTGTTGAAGAGTGCGGTCATTTTCTGTAAATAATAAAGTTTTGTCTTTGTGGACTTAATACATTTATTTTATTTTCCCCTGAGATTAAATAATGTGGCTCTCTCCCATTTGCGTTTTGAAATGGAGGCCCTAAATGTACTGCTCAAACCTTATCGCGACGTTTCGGAGTTTCTTTTCCTTCCTCAGGCTAGTTTGAGCAACTGAATGGCTGGAATACTTCACATCAGCTCATTTATATAGACTTCTCAGTGGGCGTGGCTTCCTAACACTCTCTCTCTCTGTTTTCACACTTTCTCGATGTTTCGGTTTTTCTCGATGTTTCCCAAAACTGAATATCGGCACTTTGTGGTGCGTCATAAACTTAGCGTTACATTTTCTATTGTCTTGTTGTGTACTTTTTGACATCAATTTGTTAAATGCTCCGAGTTGGAGACTCATTTCCCCGACATCGATGGATCCGCCGGCGTTCCCGTCCGCAGCAGGCGAGGTGCAGAGCTGGAGGCACTGGCTGGGTTAGGGTGAAGAAAAATCCAGAGGTTGGACTGAGTCCATCCCCGGTTATGCACGGTCCATCGACATCAACTGCCCGCCACGCCCGCGGCGTCCGAGTCGGCCGAACGGATCCGAACGACATCGAGAAAGGCCAGCGTCAGCCCGCAACACAACTAAGTTGCTGTGAAAAAATTACCCACCAAGTTTTAGGTATGTGTGTAGCGCTAATTCAGTGTTTGGGTAGGGTTCGGGGTCTTAGGGTCCCTGGTCTTAGGGCTCTAGGTACTTGGGTTAAGTTTTTAGGTGTGAAAGGTCACCCGGGTTGGGTTTAGAGGTGTGTTGAAGAGTGCGGTCATTTTCTGTAAATAATAAAGTTTTGTCTTTGTGGACTTAATACATTTATTTTATTTTCCCCTGAGATTAAATAATGTGGCTCTCTCCCATTTGCGTTTTGAAATGGAGGCCCTAAATGTACTGCTCAAACCTTATCGCGACGTTTCGGAGTTTCTTTTCCTTCCTCAGGCTAGTTTGAGCAACTGAATGGCTGGAATACTTCACATCAGCTCATTTATATAGACTTCTCAGTGGGCGTGGCTTCCTAACACTCTCTCTCTCTGTTTTCACACTTTCTCGATGTTTCGGTTTTTCTCGATGTTTCCCAAAACTGAATATCGGCACTTTGTGGTGCGTCATAAACTTAGCGTTACATTTTCTATTGTCTTGTTGTGTACTTTTTGACATCAATTTGTTAAATGCTCCGAGTTGGAGACTCATTTCCCCGACATCGATGGATCCGCCGGCGTTCCCGTCCGCAGCAGGCGAGGTGCAGAGCTGGAGGCACTGGCTGGGTTAGGGTGAAGAAAAATCCAGAGGTTGGACTGAGTCCATCCCCGGTTATGCACGGTCCATCGACATCAACTGCCCGCCACGCCCGCGGCGTCCGAGTCGGCCGAACGGATCCGAACGACATCGAGAAAGGCCAGCGTCAGCCCGCAACACAACTAAGTTGCTGTGAAAAAATTACCCACCAAGTTTTAGGTATGTGTGTAGCGCTAATTCAGTGTTTGGGTAGGGTTCGGGGTCTTAGGGTCCCTGGTCTTAGGGCTCTAGGTACTTGGGTTAAGTTTTTAGGTGTGAAAGGTCACCCGGGTTGGGTTTAGAGGTGTGTTGAAGAGTGCGGTCATTTTCTGTAAATAATAAAGTTTTGTCTTTGTGGACTTAATACATTTATTTTATTTTCCCCTGAGATTAAATAATGTGGCTCTCTCCCATTTGCGTTTTGAAATGGAGGCCCTAAATGTACTGCTCAAACCTTATCGCGACGTTTCGGAGTTTCTTTTCCTTCCTCAGGCTAGTTTGAGCAACTGAATGGCTGGAATACTTCACATCAGCTCATTTATATAGACTTCTCAGTGGGCGTGGCTTCCTAACACTCTCTCTCTCTGTTTTCACACTTTCTCGATGTTTCGGTTTTTCTCGATGTTTCCCAAAACTGAATATCGGCACTTTGTGGTGCGTCATAAACTTAGCGTTACATTTTCTATTGTCTTGTTGTGTACTTTTTGACATCAATTTGTTAAATGCTCCGAGTTGGAGACTCATTTCCCCGACATCGATGGATCCGCCGGCGTTCCCGTCCGCAGCAGGCGAGGTGCAGAGCTGGAGGCACTGGCTGGGTTAGGGTGAAGAAAAATCCAGAGGTTGGACTGAGTCCATCCCCGGTTATGCACGGTCCATCGACATCAACTGCCCGCCACGCCCGCGGCGTCCGAGTCGGCCGAACGGATCCGAACGACATCGAGAAAGGCCAGCGTCAGCCCGCAACACAACTAAGTTGCTGTGAAAAAATTACCCACCAAGTTTTAGGTATGTGTGTAGCGCTAATTCAGTGTTTGGGTAGGGTTCGGGGTCTTAGGGTCCCTGGTCTTAGGGCTCTAGGTACTTGGGTTAAGTTTTTAGGTGTGAAAGGTCACCCGGGTTGGGTTTAGAGGTGTGTTGAAGAGTGCGGTCATTTTCTGTAAATAATAAAGTTTTGTCTTTGTGGACTTAATACATTTATTTTATTTTCCCCTGAGATTAAATAATGTGGCTCTCTCCCATTTGCGTTTTGAAATGGAGGCCCTAAATGTACTGCTCAAACCTTATCGCGACGTTTCGGAGTTTCTTTTCCTTCCTCAGGCTAGTTTGAGCAACTGAATGGCTGGAATACTTCACATCAGCTCATTTATATAGACTTCTCAGTGGGCGTGGCTTCCTAACACTCTCTCTCTCTGTTTTCACACTTTCTCGATGTTTCGGTTTTTCTCGATGTTTCCCAAAACTGAATATCGGCACTTTGTGGTGCGTCATAAACTTAGCGTTACATTTTCTATTGTCTTGTTGTGTACTTTTTGACATCAATTTGTTAAATGCTCCGAGTTGGAGACTCATTTCCCCGACATCGATGGATCCGCCGGCGTTCCCGTCCGCAGCAGGCGAGGTGCAGAGCTGGAGGCACTGGCTGGGTTAGGGTGAAGAAAAATCCAGAGGTTGGACTGAGTCCATCCCCGGTTATGCACGGTCCATCGACATCAACTGCCCGCCACGCCCGCGGCGTCCGAGTCGGCCGAACGGATCCGAACGACATCGAGAAAGGCCAGCGTCAGCCCGCAACACAACTAAGTTGCTGTGAAAAAATTACCCACCAAGTTTTAGGTATGTGTGTAGCGCTAATTCAGTGTTTGGGTAGGGTTCGGGGTCTTAGGGTCCCTGGTCTTAGGGCTCTAGGTACTTGGGTTAAGTTTTTAGGTGTGAAAGGTCACCCGGGTTGGGTTTAGAGGTGTGTTGAAGAGTGCGGTCATTTTCTGTAAATAATAAAGTTTTGTCTTTGTGGACTTAATACATTTATTTTATTTTCCCCTGAGATTAAATAATGTGGCTCTCTCCCATTTGCGTTTTGAAATGGAGGCCCTAAATGTACTGCTCAAACCTTATCGCGACGTTTCGGAGTTTCTTTTCCTTCCTCAGGCTAGTTTGAGCAACTGAATGGCTGGAATACTTCACATCAGCTCATTTATATAGACTTCTCAGTGGGCGTGGCTTCCTAACACTCTCTCTCTCTGTTTTCACACTTTCTCGATGTTTCGGTTTTTCTCGATGTTTCCCAAAACTGAATATCGGCACTTTGTGGTGCGTCATAAACTTAGCGTTACATTTTCTATTGTCTTGTTGTGTACTTTTTGACATCAATTTGTTAAATGCTCCGAGTTGGAGACTCATTTCCCCGACATCGATGGATCCGCCGGCGTTCCCGTCCGCAGCAGGCGAGGTGCAGAGCTGGAGGCACTGGCTGGGTTAGGGTGAAGAAAAATCCAGAGGTTGGACTGAGTCCATCCCCGGTTATGCACGGTCCATCGACATCAACTGCCCGCCACGCCCGCGGCGTCCGAGTCGGCCGAACGGATCCGAACGACATCGAGAAAGGCCAGCGTCAGCCCGCAACACAACTAAGTTGCTGTGAAAAAATTACCCACCAAGTTTTAGGTATGTGTGTAGCGCTAATTCAGTGTTTGGGTAGGGTTCGGGGTCTTAGGGTCCCTGGTCTTAGGGCTCTAGGTACTTGGGTTAAGTTTTTAGGTGTGAAAGGTCACCCGGGTTGGGTTTAGAGGTGTGTTGAAGAGTGCGGTCATTTTCTGTAAATAATAAAGTTTTGTCTTTGTGGACTTAATACATTTATTTTATTTTCCCCTGAGATTAAATAATGTGGCTCTCTCCCATTTGCGTTTTGAAATGGAGGCCCTAAATGTACTGCTCAAACCTTATCGCGACGTTTCGGAGTTTCTTTTCCTTCCTCAGGCTAGTTTGAGCAACTGAATGGCTGGAATACTTCACATCAGCTCATTTATATAGACTTCTCAGTGGGCGTGGCTTCCTAACACTCTCTCTCTCTGTTTTCACACTTTCTCGATGTTTCGGTTTTTCTCGATGTTTCCCAAAACTGAATATCGGCACTTTGTGGTGCGTCATAAACTTAGCGTTACATTTTCTATTGTCTTGTTGTGTACTTTTTGACATCAATTTGTTAAATGCTCCGAGTTGGAGACTCATTTCCCCGACATCGATGGATCCGCCGGCGTTCCCGTCCGCAGCAGGCGAGGTGCAGAGCTGGAGGCACTGGCTGGGTTAGGGTGAAGAAAAATCCAGAGGTTGGACTGAGTCCATCCCCGGTTATGCACGGTCCATCGACATCAACTGCCCGCCACGCCCGCGGCGTCCGAGTCGGCCGAACGGATCCGAACGACATCGAGAAAGGCCAGCGTCAGCCCGCAACACAACTAAGTTGCTGTGAAAAAATTACCCACCAAGTTTTAGGTATGTGTGTAGCGCTAATTCAGTGTTTGGGTAGGGTTCGGGGTCTTAGGGTCCCTGGTCTTAGGGCTCTAGGTACTTGGGTTAAGTTTTTAGGTGTGAAAGGTCACCCGGGTTGGGTTTAGAGGTGTGTTGAAGAGTGCGGTCATTTTCTGTAAATAATAAAGTTTTGTCTTTGTGGACTTAATACATTTATTTTATTTTCCCCTGAGATTAAATAATGTGGCTCTCTCCCATTTGCGTTTTGAAATGGAGGCCCTAAATGTACTGCTCAAACCTTATCGCGACGTTTCGGAGTTTCTTTTCCTTCCTCAGGCTAGTTTGAGCAACTGAATGGCTGGAATACTTCACATCAGCTCATTTATATAGACTTCTCAGTGGGCGTGGCTTCCTAACACTCTCTCTCTCTGTTTTCACACTTTCTCGATGTTTCGGTTTTTCTCGATGTTTCCCAAAACTGAATATCGGCACTTTGTGGTGCGTCATAAACTTAGCGTTACATTTTCTATTGTCTTGTTGTGTACTTTTTGACATCAATTTGTTAAATGCTCCGAGTTGGAGACTCATTTCCCCGACATCGATGGATCCGCCGGCGTTCCCGTCCGCAGCAGGCGAGGTGCAGAGCTGGAGGCACTGGCTGGGTTAGGGTGAAGAAAAATCCAGAGGTTGGACTGAGTCCATCCCCGGTTATGCACGGTCCATCGACATCAACTGCCCGCCACGCCCGCGGCGTCCGAGTCGGCCGAACGGATCCGAACGACATCGAGAAAGGCCAGCGTCAGCCCGCAACACAACTAAGTTGCTGTGAAAAAATTACCCACCAAGTTTTAGGTATGTGTGTAGCGCTAATTCAGTGTTTGGGTAGGGTTCGGGGTCTTAGGGTCCCTGGTCTTAGGGCTCTAGGTACTTGGGTTAAGTTTTTAGGTGTGAAAGGTCACCCGGGTTGGGTTTAGAGGTGTGTTGAAGAGTGCGGTCATTTTCTGTAAATAATAAAGTTTTGTCTTTGTGGACTTAATACATTTATTTTATTTTCCCCTGAGATTAAATAATGTGGCTCTCTCCCATTTGCGTTTTGAAATGGAGGCCCTAAATGTACTGCTCAAACCTTATCGCGACGTTTCGGAGTTTCTTTTCCTTCCTCAGGCTAGTTTGAGCAACTGAATGGCTGGAATACTTCACATCAGCTCATTTATATAGACTTCTCAGTGGGCGTGGCTTCCTAACACTCTCTCTCTCTGTTTTCACACTTTCTCGATGTTTCGGTTTTTCTCGATGTTTCCCAAAACTGAATATCGGCACTTTGTGGTGCGTCATAAACTTAGCGTTACATTTTCTATTGTCTTGTTGTGTACTTTTTGACATCAATTTGTTAAATGCTCCGAGTTGGAGACTCATTTCCCCGACATCGATGGATCCGCCGGCGTTCCCGTCCGCAGCAGGCGAGGTGCAGAGCTGGAGGCACTGGCTGGGTTAGGGTGAAGAAAAATCCAGAGGTTGGACTGAGTCCATCCCCGGTTATGCACGGTCCATCGACATCAACTGCCCGCCACGCCCGCGGCGTCCGAGTCGGCCGAACGGATCCGAACGACATCGAGAAAGGCCAGCGTCAGCCCGCAACACAACTAAGTTGCTGTGAAAAAATTACCCACCAAGTTTTAGGTATGTGTGTAGCGCTAATTCAGTGTTTGGGTAGGGTTCGGGGTCTTAGGGTCCCTGGTCTTAGGGCTCTAGGTACTTGGGTTAAGTTTTTAGGTGTGAAAGGTCACCCGGGTTGGGTTTAGAGGTGTGTTGAAGAGTGCGGTCATTTTCTGTAAATAATAAAGTTTTGTCTTTGTGGACTTAATACATTTATTTTATTTTCCCCTGAGATTAAATAATGTGGCTCTCTCCCATTTGCGTTTTGAAATGGAGGCCCTAAATGTACTGCTCAAACCTTATCGCGACGTTTCGGAGTTTCTTTTCCTTCCTCAGGCTAGTTTGAGCAACTGAATGGCTGGAATACTTCACATCAGCTCATTTATATAGACTTCTCAGTGGGCGTGGCTTCCTAACACTCTCTCTCTCTGTTTTCACACTTTCTCGATGTTTCGGTTTTTCTCGATGTTTCCCAAAACTGAATATCGGCACTTTGTGGTGCGTCATAAACTTAGCGTTACATTTTCTATTGTCTTGTTGTGTACTTTTTGACATCAATTTGTTAAATGCTCCGAGTTGGAGACTCATTTCCCCGACATCGATGGATCCGCCGGCGTTCCCGTCCGCAGCAGGCGAGGTGCAGAGCTGGAGGCACTGGCTGGGTTAGGGTGAAGAAAAATCCAGAGGTTGGACTGAGTCCATCCCCGGTTATGCACGGTCCATCGACATCAACTGCCCGCCACGCCCGCGGCGTCCGAGTCGGCCGAACGGATCCGAACGACATCGAGAAAGGCCAGCGTCAGCCCGCAACACAACTAAGTTGCTGTGAAAAAATTACCCACCAAGTTTTAGGTATGTGTGTAGCGCTAATTCAGTGTTTGGGTAGGGTTCGGGGTCTTAGGGTCCCTGGTCTTAGGGCTCTAGGTACTTGGGTTAAGTTTTTAGGTGTGAAAGGTCACCCGGGTTGGGTTTAGAGGTGTGTTGAAGAGTGCGGTCATTTTCTGTAAATAATAAAGTTTTGTCTTTGTGGACTTAATACATTTATTTTATTTTCCCCTGAGATTAAATAATGTGGCTCTCTCCCATTTGCGTTTTGAAATGGAGGCCCTAAATGTACTGCTCAAACCTTATCGCGACGTTTCGGAGTTTCTTTTCCTTCCTCAGGCTAGTTTGAGCAACTGAATGGCTGGAATACTTCACATCAGCTCATTTATATAGACTTCTCAGTGGGCGTGGCTTCCTAACACTCTCTCTCTCTGTTTTCACACTTTCTCGATGTTTCGGTTTTTCTCGATGTTTCCCAAAACTGAATATCGGCACTTTGTGGTGCGTCATAAACTTAGCGTTACATTTTCTATTGTCTTGTTGTGTACTTTTTGACATCAATTTGTTAAATGCTCCGAGTTGGAGACTCATTTCCCCGACATCGATGGATCCGCCGGCGTTCCCGTCCGCAGCAGGCGAGGTGCAGAGCTGGAGGCACTGGCTGGGTTAGGGTGAAGAAAAATCCAGAGGTTGGACTGAGGGTTAGGGTTAGGGTTAGGGTGAGGAAAAATCCAGAGGTTGGACTGAGTCCATCCCCGGTTATGCACGGTCCATCAACATCAACTGCCCGCCACGCCCGCGGCGTCCGAGTCGGCCGAACGGATCCGAACGACATCGAGAAAGGCCAGCGTCAGCCCGCAACACAACTAAGTTGCTGTGAAAAAATTACCCACCAAGTTTTAGGTATGTGTGTAGCGCTAATTCAGTGTTTGGGTAGGGTTCGGGGTCTTAGGGTCCCTGGTCTTAGGGCTCTAGGCACTTGGGTTAAGTTTTAGGTGTGAAAGGTCACCCGGGTTGGGTTTAGAGGTGTGTTGAAGAGTGCGGTCATTTTCTGTAAATAATAAAGTTTTGTCTTTGTGGACTTAATACATTTATTTTATTTTCCCCTGAGATTAAATAATGTGGCTCTCTCCCATTTGCGTTTTGAAATGGAGGCCCTAAATGTACTGCTCAAACCTGATCGCGACGTTTCGGAGTTCCTTTTCCTTCCTCAGGCTAGTTTGAGCAACTGAATGGCTGGAATACTTCACATCAGCTCATTTATATAGACTTCTCAGTGGGCGTGGCTTCCTAACACTCTCTCTCTCTGTTTTCACACTTTCTCGATGTTTCGATTTTTCTCGATGTTTCCCAAAACTGAATATCGGCACTTTGTGGTGCGTCATAAACTTAGCGTTACATTTTCTATTGTCTTGTTGTGTACTTTTTGACATCAATTTATTAAATGCTCCGAGTTGGAGACTCATTTCCCCGACATCGATGGATCCGCCGGCGTTCCCGTCCGCAGCAGGCGAGGTGCAGAGCTGGAGGCACTGGCTGGGTTAGGGTGAGGAAAAATCCAGAGGTTGGACTGAGTCCATCCCCGGTTATGCACGGTCCATCAACATCAACTGCCCGCCACGCCCGCGGCGTCCGAGTCGGCCGAACGGATCCGAACGACATCGAGAAAGGCCAGCGTCAGCCCGCAACACAACTAAGTTGCTGTGAAAAAATTACCCACCAAGTTTTAGGTATGTGTGTAGCGCTAATTCAGTGTTTGGGTAGGGTTCGGGGTCTTAGGGTCCCTGGTCTTAGGGCTCTAGGCACTTGGGTTAAGTTTTAGGTGTGAAAGGTCACCCGGGTTGGGTTTAGAGGTGTGTTGAAGAGTGCGGTCATTTTCTGTAAATAATAAAGTTTTGTCTTTGTGGACTTAATACATTTATTTTATTTTCCCCTGAGATTAAATAATGTGGCTCTCTCCCATTTGCGTTTTGAAATGGAGGCCCTAAATGTACTGCTCAAACCTGATCGCGACGTTTCGGAGTTCCTTTTCCTTCCTCAGGCTAGTTTGAGCAACTGAATGGCTGGAATACTTCACATCAGCTCATTTATATAGACTTCTCAGTGGGCGTGGCTTCCTAACACTCTCTCTCTCTGTTTTCACACTTTCTCGATGTTTCGATTTTTCTCGATGTTTCCCAAAACTGAATATCGGCACTTTGTGGTGCGTCATAAACTTAGCGTTACATTTTCTATTGTCTTGTTGTGTACTTTTTGACATCAATTTATTAAATGCTCCGAGTTGGAGACTCATTTCCCCGACATCGATGGATCCGCCGGCGTTCCCGTCCGCAGCAGGCGAGGTGCAGAGCTGGAGGCACTGGCTGGGTTAGGGTGAGGAAAAATCCAGAGGTTGGACTGAGTCCATCCCCGGTTATGCACGGTCCATCAACATCAACTGCCCGCCACGCCCGCGGCGTCCGAGTCGGCCGAACGGATCCGAACGACATCGAGAAAGGCCAGCGTCAGCCCGCAACACAACTAAGTTGCTGTGAAAAAATTACCCACCAAGTTTTAGGTATGTGTGTAGCGCTAATTCAGTGTTTGGGTAGGGTTCGGGGTCTTAGGGTCCCTGGTCTTAGGGCTCTAGGCACTTGGGTTAAGTTTTAGGTGTGAAAGGTCACCCGGGTTGGGTTTAGAGGTGTGTTGAAGAGTGCGGTCATTTTCTGTAAATAATAAAGTTTTGTCTTTGTGGACTTAATACATTTATTTTATTTTCCCCTGAGATTAAATAATGTGGCTCTCTCCCATTTGCGTTTTGAAATGGAGGCCCTAAATGTACTGCTCAAACCTGATCGCGACGTTTCGGAGTTCCTTTTCCTTCCTCAGGCTAGTTTGAGCAACTGAATGGCTGGAATACTTCACATCAGCTCATTTATATAGACTTCTCAGTGGGCGTGGCTTCCTAACACTCTCTCTCTCTGTTTTCACACTTTCTCGATGTTTCGATTTTTCTCGATGTTTCCCAAAACTGAATATCGGCACTTTGTGGTGCGTCATAAACTTAGCGTTACATTTTCTATTGTCTTGTTGTGTACTTTTTGACATCAATTTATTAAATGCTCCGAGTT
The DNA here is from genome assembly GCF_052040795.2 of Danio rerio. Lineage (NCBI taxonomy): Eukaryota > Metazoa > Chordata > Actinopteri > Cypriniformes > Danionidae > Danio > Danio rerio. The sequence goes on along the minus strand of NC_141025.1, from coordinate 87,247 downwards.
GGAGACTCATTTCCCCGACATCGATGGATCCGCCGGCGTTCCCGTCCGCAGCAGGCGAGGTGCAGAGCTGGAGGCACTGGCTGGGTTAGGGTGAGGAAAAATCCAGAGGTTGGACTGAGTCCATCCCCGGTTATGCACGGTCCATCAACATCAACTGCCCGCCACGCCCGCGGCGTCCGAGTCGGCCGAACGGATCCGAACGACATCGAGAAAGGCCAGCGTCAGCCCGCAACACAACTAAGTTGCTGTGAAAAAATTACCCACCAAGTTTTAGGTATGTGTGTAGCGCTAATTCAGTGTTTGGGTAGGGTTCGGGGTCTTAGGGTCCCTGGTCTTAGGGCTCTAGGCACTTGGGTTAAGTTTTAGGTGTGAAAGGTCACCCGGGTTGGGTTTAGAGGTGTGTTGAAGAGTGCGGTCATTTTCTGTAAATAATAAAGTTTTGTCTTTGTGGACTTAATACATTTATTTTATTTTCCCCTGAGATTAAATAATGTGGCTCTCTCCCATTTGCGTTTTGAAATGGAGGCCCTAAATGTACTGCTCAAACCTGATCGCGACGTTTCGGAGTTCCTTTTCCTTCCTCAGGCTAGTTTGAGCAACTGAATGGCTGGAATACTTCACATCAGCTCATTTATATAGACTTCTCAGTGGGCGTGGCTTCCTAACACTCTCTCTCTCTGTTTTCACACTTTCTCGATGTTTCGATTTTTCTCGATGTTTCCCAAAACTGAATATCGGCACTTTGTGGTGCGTCATAAACTTAGCGTTACATTTTCTATTGTCTTGTTGTGTACTTTTTGACATCAATTTATTAAATGCTCCGAGTTGGAGACTCATTTCCCCGACATCGATGGATCCGCCGGCGTTCCCGTCCGCAGCAGGCGAGGTGCAGAGCTGGAGGCACTGGCTGGGTTAGGGTGAGGAAAAATCCAGAGGTTGGACTGAGTCCATCCCCGGTTATGCACGGTCCATCAACATCAACTGCCCGCCACGCCCGCGGCGTCCGAGTCGGCCGAACGGATCCGAACGACATCGAGAAAGGCCAGCGTCAGCCCGCAACACAACTAAGTTGCTGTGAAAAAATTACCCACCAAGTTTTAGGTATGTGTGTAGCGCTAATTCAGTGTTTGGGTAGGGTTCGGGGTCTTAGGGTCCCTGGTCTTAGGGCTCTAGGCACTTGGGTTAAGTTTTAGGTGTGAAAGGTCACCCGGGTTGGGTTTAGAGGTGTGTTGAAGAGTGCGGTCATTTTCTGTAAATAATAAAGTTTTGTCTTTGTGGACTTAATACATTTATTTTATTTTCCCCTGAGATTAAATAATGTGGCTCTCTCCCATTTGCGTTTTGAAATGGAGGCCCTAAATGTACTGCTCAAACCTGATCGCGACGTTTCGGAGTTCCTTTTCCTTCCTCAGGCTAGTTTGAGCAACTGAATGGCTGGAATACTTCACATCAGCTCATTTATATAGACTTCTCAGTGGGCGTGGCTTCCTAACACTCTCTCTCTCTGTTTTCACACTTTCTCGATGTTTCGATTTTTCTCGATGTTTCCCAAAACTGAATATCGGCACTTTGTGGTGCGTCATAAACTTAGCGTTACATTTTCTATTGTCTTGTTGTGTACTTTTTGACATCAATTTATTAAATGCTCCGAGTTGGAGACTCATTTCCCCGACATCGATGGATCCGCCGGCGTTCCCGTCCGCAGCAGGCGAGGTGCAGAGCTGGAGGCACTGGCTGGGTTAGGGTGAGGAAAAATCCAGAGGTTGGACTGAGTCCATCCCCGGTTATGCACGGTCCATCAACATCAACTGCCCGCCACGCCCGCGGCGTCCGAGTCGGCCGAACGGATCCGAACGACATCGAGAAAGGCCAGCGTCAGCCCGCAACACAACTAAGTTGCTGTGAAAAAATTACCCACCAAGTTTTAGGTATGTGTGTAGCGCTAATTCAGTGTTTGGGTAGGGTTCGGGGTCTTAGGGTCCCTGGTCTTAGGGCTCTAGGCACTTGGGTTAAGTTTTAGGTGTGAAAGGTCACCCGGGTTGGGTTTAGAGGTGTGTTGAAGAGTGCGGTCATTTTCTGTAAATAATAAAGTTTTGTCTTTGTGGACTTAATACATTTATTTTATTTTCCCCTGAGATTAAATAATGTGGCTCTCTCCCATTTGCGTTTTGAAATGGAGGCCCTAAATGTACTGCTCAAACCTGATCGCGACGTTTCGGAGTTCCTTTTCCTTCCTCAGGCTAGTTTGAGCAACTGAATGGCTGGAATACTTCACATCAGCTCATTTATATAGACTTCTCAGTGGGCGTGGCTTCCTAACACTCTCTCTCTCTGTTTTCACACTTTCTCGATGTTTCGATTTTTCTCGATGTTTCCCAAAACTGAATATCGGCACTTTGTGGTGCGTCATAAACTTAGCGTTACATTTTCTATTGTCTTGTTGTGTACTTTTTGACATCAATTTATTAAATGCTCCGAGTTGGAGACTCATTTCCCCGACATCGATGGATCCGCCGGCGTTCCCGTCCGCAGCAGGCGAGGTGCAGAGCTGGAGGCACTGGCTGGGTTAGGGTGAGGAAAAATCCAGAGGTTGGACTGAGTCCATCCCCGGTTATGCACGGTCCATCAACATCAACTGCCCGCCACGCCCGCGGCGTCCGAGTCGGCCGAACGGATCCGAACGACATCGAGAAAGGCCAGCGTCAGCCCGCAACACAACTAAGTTGCTGTGAAAAAATTACCCACCAAGTTTTAGGTATGTGTGTAGCGCTAATTCAGTGTTTGGGTAGGGTTCGGGGTCTTAGGGTCCCTGGTCTTAGGGCTCTAGGCACTTGGGTTAAGTTTTAGGTGTGAAAGGTCACCCGGGTTGGGTTTAGAGGTGTGTTGAAGAGTGCGGTCATTTTCTGTAAATAATAAAGTTTTGTCTTTGTGGACTTAATACATTTATTTTATTTTCCCCTGAGATTAAATAATGTGGCTCTCTCCCATTTGCGTTTTGAAATGGAGGCCCTAAATGTACTGCTCAAACCTGATCGCGACGTTTCGGAGTTCCTTTTCCTTCCTCAGGCTAGTTTGAGCAACTGAATGGCTGGAATACTTCACATCAGCTCATTTATATAGACTTCTCAGTGGGCGTGGCTTCCTAACACTCTCTCTCTCTGTTTTCACACTTTCTCGATGTTTCGATTTTTCTCGATGTTTCCCAAAACTGAATATCGGCACTTTGTGGTGCGTCATAAACTTAGCGTTACATTTTCTATTGTCTTGTTGTGTACTTTTTGACATCAATTTATTAAATGCTCCGAGTTGGAGACTCATTTCCCCGACATCGATGGATCCGCCGGCGTTCCCGTCCGCAGCAGGCGAGGTGCAGAGCTGGAGGCACTGGCTGGGTTAGGGTGAGGAAAAATCCAGAGGTTGGACTGAGTCCATCCCCGGTTATGCACGGTCCATCAACATCAACTGCCCGCCACGCCCGCGGCGTCCGAGTCGGCCGAACGGATCCGAACGACATCGAGAAAGGCCAGCGTCAGCCCGCAACACAACTAAGTTGCTGTGAAAAAATTACCCACCAAGTTTTAGGTATGTGTGTAGCGCTAATTCAGTGTTTGGGTAGGGTTCGGGGTCTTAGGGTCCCTGGTCTTAGGGCTCTAGGCACTTGGGTTAAGTTTTAGGTGTGAAAGGTCACCCGGGTTGGGTTTAGAGGTGTGTTGAAGAGTGCGGTCATTTTCTGTAAATAATAAAGTTTTGTCTTTGTGGACTTAATACATTTATTTTATTTTCCCCTGAGATTAAATAATGTGGCTCTCTCCCATTTGCGTTTTGAAATGGAGGCCCTAAATGTACTGCTCAAACCTGATCGCGACGTTTCGGAGTTCCTTTTCCTTCCTCAGGCTAGTTTGAGCAACTGAATGGCTGGAATACTTCACATCAGCTCATTTATATAGACTTCTCAGTGGGCGTGGCTTCCTAACACTCTCTCTCTCTGTTTTCACACTTTCTCGATGTTTCGATTTTTCTCGATGTTTCCCAAAACTGAATATCGGCACTTTGTGGTGCGTCATAAACTTAGCGTTACATTTTCTATTGTCTTGTTGTGTACTTTTTGACATCAATTTATTAAATGCTCCGAGTTGGAGACTCATTTCCCCGACATCGATGGATCCGCCGGCGTTCCCGTCCGCAGCAGGCGAGGTGCAGAGCTGGAGGCACTGGCTGGGTTAGGGTGAGGAAAAATCCAGAGGTTGGACTGAGTCCATCCCCGGTTATGCACGGTCCATCAACATCAACTGCCCGCCACGCCCGCGGCGTCCGAGTCGGCCGAACGGATCCGAACGACATCGAGAAAGGCCAGCGTCAGCCCGCAACACAACTAAGTTGCTGTGAAAAAATTACCCACCAAGTTTTAGGTATGTGTGTAGCGCTAATTCAGTGTTTGGGTAGGGTTCGGGGTCTTAGGGTCCCTGGTCTTAGGGCTCTAGGCACTTGGGTTAAGTTTTAGGTGTGAAAGGTCACCCGGGTTGGGTTTAGAGGTGTGTTGAAGAGTGCGGTCATTTTCTGTAAATAATAAAGTTTTGTCTTTGTGGACTTAATACATTTATTTTATTTTCCCCTGAGATTAAATAATGTGGCTCTCTCCCATTTGCGTTTTGAAATGGAGGCCCTAAATGTACTGCTCAAACCTGATCGCGACGTTTCGGAGTTCCTTTTCCTTCCTCAGGCTAGTTTGAGCAACTGAATGGCTGGAATACTTCACATCAGCTCATTTATATAGACTTCTCAGTGGGCGTGGCTTCCTAACACTCTCTCTCTCTGTTTTCACACTTTCTCGATGTTTCGATTTTTCTCGATGTTTCCCAAAACTGAATATCGGCACTTTGTGGTGCGTCATAAACTTAGCGTTACATTTTCTATTGTCTTGTTGTGTACTTTTTGACATCAATTTATTAAATGCTCCGAGTTGGAGACTCATTTCCCCGACATCGATGGATCCGCCGGCGTTCCCGTCCGCAGCAGGCGAGGTGCAGAGCTGGAGGCACTGGCTGGGTTAGGGTGAGGAAAAATCCAGAGGTTGGACTGAGTCCATCCCCGGTTATGCACGGTCCATCAACATCAACTGCCCGCCACGCCCGCGGCGTCCGAGTCGGCCGAACGGATCCGAACGACATCGAGAAAGGCCAGCGTCAGCCCGCAACACAACTAAGTTGCTGTGAAAAAATTACCCACCAAGTTTTAGGTATGTGTGTAGCGCTAATTCAGTGTTTGGGTAGGGTTCGGGGTCTTAGGGTCCCTGGTCTTAGGGCTCTAGGCACTTGGGTTAAGTTTTAGGTGTGAAAGGTCACCCGGGTTGGGTTTAGAGGTGTGTTGAAGAGTGCGGTCATTTTCTGTAAATAATAAAGTTTTGTCTTTGTGGACTTAATACATTTATTTTATTTTCCCCTGAGATTAAATAATGTGGCTCTCTCCCATTTGCGTTTTGAAATGGAGGCCCTAAATGTACTGCTCAAACCTGATCGCGACGTTTCGGAGTTCCTTTTCCTTCCTCAGGCTAGTTTGAGCAACTGAATGGCTGGAATACTTCACATCAGCTCATTTATATAGACTTCTCAGTGGGCGTGGCTTCCTAACACTCTCTCTCTCTGTTTTCACACTTTCTCGATGTTTCGATTTTTCTCGATGTTTCCCAAAACTGAATATCGGCACTTTGTGGTGCGTCATAAACTTAGCGTTACATTTTCTATTGTCTTGTTGTGTACTTTTTGACATCAATTTATTAAATGCTCCGAGTTGGAGACTCATTTCCCCGACATCGATGGATCCGCCGGCGTTCCCGTCCGCAGCAGGCGAGGTGCAGAGCTGGAGGCACTGGCTGGGTTAGGGTGAGGAAAAATCCAGAGGTTGGACTGAGTCCATCCCCGGTTATGCACGGTCCATCAACATCAACTGCCCGCCACGCCCGCGGCGTCCGAGTCGGCCGAACGGATCCGAACGACATCGAGAAAGGCCAGCGTCAGCCCGCAACACAACTAAGTTGCTGTGAAAAAATTACCCACCAAGTTTTAGGTATGTGTGTAGCGCTAATTCAGTGTTTGGGTAGGGTTCGGGGTCTTAGGGTCCCTGGTCTTAGGGCTCTAGGCACTTGGGTTAAGTTTTAGGTGTGAAAGGTCACCCGGGTTGGGTTTAGAGGTGTGTTGAAGAGTGCGGTCATTTTCTGTAAATAATAAAGTTTTGTCTTTGTGGACTTAATACATTTATTTTATTTTCCCCTGAGATTAAATAATGTGGCTCTCTCCCATTTGCGTTTTGAAATGGAGGCCCTAAATGTACTGCTCAAACCTGATCGCGACGTTTCGGAGTTCCTTTTCCTTCCTCAGGCTAGTTTGAGCAACTGAATGGCTGGAATACTTCACATCAGCTCATTTATATAGACTTCTCAGTGGGCGTGGCTTCCTAACACTCTCTCTCTCTGTTTTCACACTTTCTCGATGTTTCGATTTTTCTCGATGTTTCCCAAAACTGAATATCGGCACTTTGTGGTGCGTCATAAACTTAGCGTTACATTTTCTATTGTCTTGTTGTGTACTTTTTGACATCAATTTATTAAATGCTCCGAGTTGGAGACTCATTTCCCCGACATCGATGGATCCGCCGGCGTTCCCGTCCGCAGCAGGCGAGGTGCAGAGCTGGAGGCACTGGCTGGGTTAGGGTGAGGAAAAATCCAGAGGTTGGACTGAGTCCATCCCCGGTTATGCACGGTCCATCAACATCAACTGCCCGCCACGCCCGCGGCGTCCGAGTCGGCCGAACGGATCCGAACGACATCGAGAAAGGCCAGCGTCAGCCCGCAACACAACTAAGTTGCTGTGAAAAAATTACCCACCAAGTTTTAGGTATGTGTGTAGCGCTAATTCAGTGTTTGGGTAGGGTTCGGGGTCTTAGGGTCCCTGGTCTTAGGGCTCTAGGCACTTGGGTTAAGTTTTAGGTGTGAAAGGTCACCCGGGTTGGGTTTAGAGGTGTGTTGAAGAGTGCGGTCATTTTCTGTAAATAATAAAGTTTTGTCTTTGTGGACTTAATACATTTATTTTATTTTCCCCTGAGATTAAATAATGTGGCTCTCTCCCATTTGCGTTTTGAAATGGAGGCCCTAAATGTACTGCTCAAACCTGATCGCGACGTTTCGGAGTTCCTTTTCCTTCCTCAGGCTAGTTTGAGCAACTGAATGGCTGGAATACTTCACATCAGCTCATTTATATAGACTTCTCAGTGGGCGTGGCTTCCTAACACTCTCTCTCTCTGTTTTCACACTTTCTCGATGTTTCGATTTTTCTCGATGTTTCCCAAAACTGAATATCGGCACTTTGTGGTGCGTCATAAACTTAGCGTTACATTTTCTATTGTCTTGTTGTGTACTTTTTGACATCAATTTATTAAATGCTCCGAGTTGGAGACTCATTTCCCCGACATCGATGGATCCGCCGGCGTTCCCGTCCGCAGCAGGCGAGGTGCAGAGCTGGAGGCACTGGCTGGGTTAGGGTGAGGAAAAATCCAGAGGTTGGACTGAGTCCATCCCCGGTTATGCACGGTCCATCAACATCAACTGCCCGCCACGCCCGCGGCGTCCGAGTCGGCCGAACGGATCCGAACGACATCGAGAAAGGCCAGCGTCAGCCCGCAACACAACTAAGTTGCTGTGAAAAAATTACCCACCAAGTTTTAGGTATGTGTGTAGCGCTAATTCAGTGTTTGGGTAGGGTTCGGTTAGGGTTAGGGTTAGGGTTAGGGTTAGGGTTAGGGTTAGGGTTAGGGTTAGGGTTAGGGTTAGGGTTAGGGTTAGGGTTAGAGGTTAGGGTTAGGGTTAGGGTTAGGGTTAGGGTTAGGTATAGGTGTCAATACGAGTTTCACCCTCATTATGTTTCACCCTCATTAGCATATTGGATCTGATTGGTCCAGACTAAAAGGGCTGTATCTTTTGAACGGTAGGTCCAATTTGCATAAATGAGGTGTCATTTGATTCGTTATTTATCCGTCTGTCCATCTATCTATCTATCTATCTATCTATCTATCTATCTGTCTATCTGTCTATCTGTCTGTCTGTCTGTCTGTGTGTCTGTATATCTATCTATCTATCTATCTATCTATCTATCTATCTATCTATCTATCTATCTATCTATCTATCTATCTATCTATCTATCTATCTGTCTGTCTGTCTGTGTGTCTGTATATCTATCTATCTATCTATCTATCTATCTATCTATCTATCTATCTATCTATCTATCTATCTATCTATCTATCTATCTATCTATCTATCTATCTATCTATCATCTATCTATCATCTATCTATCTATCTATCTATCTATCTATCTATCTATCTATCTATCTATCTATCTATCTATCTATCATCTATCTATCTATCTATCTATCTATCTATCTATCTATCTATCTATCTATCTATCTATCTATCATCTATCTATCTATCTATCTATCTATCTATCTATCTATCTATCTATCTATCTATCTATCTATCATCTATCTATCTATCTATCTATCTATCTATCTATCTATCTATCTATCTATCTATCTATCTATCTATCTATCTATCTATCTATCTATCTATCTGTCTGTCTGTCTGTGTGTCTGTATATCTATCTATCTATCTATCTATCTATCTATCTATCTATCTATCTATCTATCTATCTATCTATCTATCTATCTATCTATCTATCTATCTATCTATCTATCTATCTATCTATCTATCTATCTATCTATCTATCTATCTATCTATCTATCTGTCTGTCTGTCTGTCTGTCTGTCTGTATGTCTGTCTGTCTGTCTGTATATCTATCTATCTATCTATCTATCTATCTATCTATCTATCTATCTATCTATCTATCTATCTATCTATCTATCTATCTATCTATCTATCTATCTATCTATCTATCTATCTATCTATCTATCTATCTATCTATCTGTCTGTCTGTCTGTCTATCTGTCATGGAGCCAATTTTTGGGCCCAAATTAATTAAAAAAACTCATAGCTTTGCCATTTTTGGTGCCCCAGTCAATCTACTCACATCAACGAACTGCAAATTTCCTCTTCTTTCCAGAAATGTAAAGCTTTGAGCTGTGTCTTGTTCCTGACCTTTGACCTGCTTTTCAAGTTCATTCATGGAAAGGGCTTTTTTATGCGAGTAGTGTTTTGCTCATAACTTTAAGAGTCTTAATGCTACAGTGACCAAATTAACCCCATTGTATCACAAATTTTCCAAGCTTTCCTGGGATGTATTGGATCAAGCTCTGTGTTGTTCCTGTCTCTTACAATCCCTGTTCAAATCGAGCCAATTTTCAGTCATTGGCAGAGGCCCGGTTAGTAAACTGTATTAAAAAAATTCATACCTTTGGTTGTGCTCATGCAAAAATTAAGTTATATACACCGTCGTTTAGCTCTTTCTGTGAGCTTTCCATCAAGGTATGGCATGAAGCTGTAGGATGTTGCTATCGTTTGAAATCCCCATTCAAATTGGCTTGATTTTGCCATTTGCATGGATCCCATTATTTGGCCGGAATTAAAAAATTAATAGCTTTGCCATTTTTGCTGCCCCAGTCAATCTACTCACATCAACGAACTGCAAATTTCCTCTTCTTTCCAGAAATGTAAAGCTTTGAGCTGTGTCTTGTTCCTGACCTTTGACCTGCTTTTCAAGTTCATTCATGGAAAGGGCTTTTTTATGCGAGTAGTGTTTTGCTCATAACTTTAAGAGTCTTAATGCTACAGTGACCAAATTAACCCCATTGTATCACAAATTTTCCAAGCTTTCCTGGGATGTATTGGATCAAGCTCTGTGTTGTTCCTGTCTCTTACAATCCCTGTTCAAATCGAGCCAATTTTCAGTCATTGGCAGAGGCCCGGTTAGTAAACTGTATTAAAAAAATTCATACCTTTGGTTGTGCTCATGCAAAAATTAAGTTATATACACCGTCGTTTAGCTCTTTCTGTGAGCTTTCCATCAAGGTATGGCATGAAGCTGTAGGATGTTGCTATCGTTTGAAATCCCCATTCAAATTGGCTTGATTTTGCCATTTGCATGGATCCCATTATTTGGCCGGAATTAAAAAATTAATAGCTTTGCCATTTTTGCTGCCCCAGTCAATCTACTCACATCAACGAACTGCAAATTTCCTCTTCTTTCCAGAAATGTAAAGCTTTGAGCTGTGTCTTGTTCCTGACCTTTGACCTGCTTTTCAAGTTCATTCATGGAAAGGGCTTTTTTATGCGAGTAGTGTTTTGCTCATAACTTTAAGAGTCTTAATGCTACAGTGACCAAATTAACCCCATTGTATCACAATTTTTCCAAGCTTTCCTGGGATGTATTGGATCAAGCTCTGTGTTGTTCCTGTCTCTTACAATCCCTGTTCAAATCGAGCCAGTTTTCAGTCATTGGCAGAGGCCCGGTTAGTAAACGCTATTAAAAAAATTCATACCTTTGGTTGTGCTCATGCAAAAATTAAGTTATATACACCGTCGTTTAGCTCTTTCTGTGAGCTTTCCATCAAGGTATGGCATGAAGCTGTAGGATGTTGCTATCGTTTGAAATCCCCATTCAAATTGGCTTGATTTTGCCATTTGCATGGATCCCATTATTTGGCCGGAATTAAAAAATTAATAGCTTTGCCATTTTTGCTGCCCCAGTCAATCTACTCACATCAACGAACTGCAAATTTCCTCTTCTTTCCAGAAATGTAAAGCTTTGAGCTGTGTCTTGTTCCTGACCTTTGACCTGCTTTTCAAGTTCATTCATGGAAAGGGCTTTTTTATGCGAGTAGTGTTTTGCTCATAACTTTAAGAGTCTTAATGCTACAGTGACCAAATGAACCCCATTGTATCACAAATTTTCCAAGCTTTCCTGGGATGTATTGGATCAAGCTCTGTGTTGTTCCTGTCTCTTACAATCCCTGTTCAAATCGAGCCAGTTTTCAGTCATTGGCAGAGGCCCGGTTAGTAAACTGTATTAAAAAAAATTCATACCTTTGGTTGTGCTCATGCAAAAATTAAGTTATATACACCGTCGTTTAGCTCTTTCTCTGAGCTTTCCATCAAGGTATGGCATGAAGCTGTAGGATGTTGCTATCGTTTGAAATCCCCATTCAAATTGGCTTGATTTTGCCATTTGCATGGATCCCATTATTTGGCCGGAATTAAAAAATTAATAGCTTTGCCATTTTTGCTGCCCCAGTCAATCTACTCACATCAACGAACTGCAAATTTCCTCTTCTTTCCAGAAATGTAAAGCTTTGAGCTGTGTCTTGTTCCTGACCTTTGACCTGCTTTTCAAGTTCATTCATGGAAAGGGCTTTTTTATGCGAGTAGTGTTTTGCTCATAACTTTAAGAGTCTTAATGCTACAGTGACCAAATGAACCCCATTGTATCACAAATTTTCCAAGCTTTCCTGGGATGTATTGGATCAAGCTCTGTGTTGTTCCTGTCTCTTACAATCCCTGTTCAAATCGAGCCAGTTTTCAGTCATTGGCAGAGGCCCGGTTAGTAAACTGTATTAAAAAAAATTCATACCTTTGGTTGTGCTCATGCAAAAATTAAGTTATATACACCGTCGTTTAGCTCTTTCTGTGAGCTTTCCATCAAGGTATGGCATGAAGCTGTAGGATGTTGCTATCGTTTGAAATCCCCATTCAAATTGGCTTGATTTTGCCATTTGCATGGATCCCATTATTTGGCCGGAATTAAAAAATTAATAGCTTTGCCATTTTTGCTGCCCCAGTCAATCTACTCACATCAACGAACTGCAAATTTCCTCTTCTTTCCAGAAATGTAAAGCTTTGAGCTGTGTCTTGTTCCTGACCTTTGACCTGCTTTTCAAGTTCATTCATGGAAAGGGCTTTTTTATGCGAGTAGTGTTTTGCTCATAACTTTAAGAGTCTTAATGCTACAGTGACCAAATGAACCCCATTGTATCACAAATTTTCCAAGCTTTCCTGGGATGTATTGGATCAAGCTCTGTGTTGTTCCTGTCTCTTACAATCCCTGTTCAAATCGAGCCAGTTTTCAGTCATTGGCAGAGGCCCGGTTAGTAAACTGTATTAAAAAAAATTCATACCTTTGGTTGTGCTCATGCAAAAATTAAGTTATATACACCGTCGTTTAGCTCTTTCTCTGAGCTTTCCATCAAGGTATGGCATGAAGCTGTAGGATGTTGCTATCGTTTGAAATCCCCATTCAAATTGGCTTGATTTTGCCATTTGCATGGATCCCATTATTTGGCCGGAATTAAAAAATTAATAGCTTTGCCATTTTTGCTGCCCCAGTCAATCTACTCACATCAACGAACTGCAAATTTCCTCTTCTTTCCAGAAATGTAAAGCTTTGAGCTGTGTCTTGTTCCTGACCTTTGACCTGCTTTTCAAGTTCATTCATGGAAAGGGCTTTTTTATGCGAGTAGTGTTTTGCTCATAACTTTAAGAGTCTTAATGCTACAGTGACCAAATGAACCCCATTGTATCACAAATTTTCCAAGCTTTCCTGGGATGTATTGGATCAAGCTCTGTGTTGTTCCTGTCTCTTACAATCCCTGTTCAAATCGAGCCAGTTTTCAGTCATTGGCAGAGGCCCGGTTAGTAAACTGTATTAAAAAAAATTCATACCTTTGGTTGTGCTCATGCAAAAATTAAGTTATATACACCGTCGTTTAGCTCTTTCTCTGAGCTTTCCATCAAGGTATGGCATGAAGCTGTAGGATGTTGCTATCGTTTGAAATCCCCATTCAAATTGGCTTGATTTTATCTGAAATTATATATATTTAATTATAAATTATAAATATAAATTATATAAATTATAATTATGTAAATATATATAGTCTGTTCATCCATCCATCCATGCAGTAAGTGTCCTTTATTGAATCATATCTGTGCAGTTACATATCCCTGATAATAACCCCAACTGGAAATGTTGATTAAATTGCCCCCTCTAGTGTACAAAAGGGGATATGGCATGTGTTCGAAATGGCTAAAAAGTGCAGTACCATAGCAGCTTCGAACAGCATAGAGGGCGCTAATTTGCATTTACCTCTGTGTTTTAATCAGATATGATGTTTAAAAGAGCAAATTAATATCTGTCTGATACTGTCACAGTGTGTCTGATATTTTTTTCTTCTGGAGAAAGTCTTGTTTGTTTTATTTTGGCAAGAATAAAAGTAGCTTTGAAAAAAAAATATTAAAAAAATATTATAAAAAAGATATATATACATATATATATACATGTGTGTGTGTGTATTTATATATATATATATATATATATATATATATATATATATATATATATATATATATATATATATATGTATATATGTATATATGTATATATATATATATATATATATATATATATATATATATATATATATATATATATATATATATAAATTATATACATTCAATTATAAATTATTAATATTAATTATATAAATTATAATTATGTAAATATATATAGTCTGTTCATCCATCCATCCATGCAGTAAGTGTCCTTTATTGAATCATATCTGTGCAGTTACATATCCCTGATAATAACCCCAACTGGAAATGTTGATTAAATTGCCCCCTCTAGTGTACAAAAGGGGATATGGCATGTGTTCGAAATGGCTAAAAAGTGCAGTACCATAGCAGCTTCGAACAGCATAGAGGGCGCTAATTTGCATTTACCTCTGTGTTTTAATCAGATATGATGTTTAAAAGAGCAAATTAATATCTGTCTGATACTGTCACAGTGTGTCTGATATTTTTTTCTTCTGGAGAAATTCTTGGAGAAGAATAAAAGTAGCTTTGAAAAAAAAATATTAAAAAAATATTATAAAAAAGATATATATACATATATATATATATACATGTGTGTGTGTGTATTTACATATATATATATATATATATATATATATATATATATATATATATATATATATATATATATATATAATGCACATAAAAAATGTAGAATTGGTCTCTCAATTTTATTTACAAACAATGTTAGACCTTTTACTGGGATTTTTAATACTCACTGTAATGGTTTGGTACTAGCGAGTAACATTGAAAGCAAAAATAACAACTGTGAGTAGATATAGTTGAGTACATCCCTCACATGTCTCTCATTTCAATTAATATATTGTACAGGATGCTTTACAATAATATGTTTGTGCATATACCTCAGATTATTCAGAAACAAAGAAAAAATAAATAAAAATTTGGAACTTATCTAACAAAAATAAACAGAAGATCAGAGGGCAAGTAGAAAAAAGTAGAACGTAGAAATAAGTACAAAGTATGAATAATAATGGTAATAAAATTACAAATAAATTAATAAATATAAATGGAGAAAAAAAGAAACAACAGAGGGAAAAAAAAGTACAACAAAATGTGATAAAATTAAACAGAGATACTCACATAACACAAATACAGCTACAGGTAAAGATCTTGTTTTATCCGTGATGATTACAAAACCATTATCGTAGAAGAATCTTATCACTTTTCTTGTTATTAACCAGTCTAAAAGATTAAATGACAAGAAAAGTGATAGATTATTCTTGATAGATAGAGATAGATTTATACAAATAACGCTGGTTTCGTACTTGACCTAAATTTGACCTGACCTTTAACCAGCGACGTGCATGACTTTTATTTTAATGTGTGTGTGTGTGTGTGTGTGCTTTTTTTATTTTACTTTTTTTTTAATGAATTAATAAATGCTGTCGTTTACCTTTTACGGCGGCCTGTTTTACAAATATAGATTAGGCAAAAACATCGAAAAAAAAAAAAAAAGCTTGTTAGTAAATCTCGTTGAGGCTGTCAATCAAATCCATTGACTCCGCCCACCGTGTCGAACTGAAGCGAGAATATTTCGGTAAGAAAAACACTTCTTTTGACCTTTAAATTGATAAAATGAGATTATTTCCAAACTTTTTTGGTAAAACAGATCGCCCGCGTAGCTCACAAACTTTGTAACATGTCGACGAAAACGCAGTTTGGTCGTTTGTTTCTCTGTCTGTCGCCGATTTAGTTAATTAGGGAAAAAAACGGGCACCTTTCCACTGAGGTCAAGTTGGTTTTTATATTCGCACGTTCGGACCTTGACCGTTTTAAATATGATTTCAGGCTGGATTCTTTCATAAAGTCTAAGTGGAGAAATCATATTTACGTTACAGTAACGTTACAGTCAATGAATTTACTCCATTTCAGACCCATACAAAAAGTTGTCACGGACGGAGGCGTAAATATGAAAGCACCTTTACCTCGATCGGATTTCCTCCGGTTTTCTAAGAAATCTGATTTGCAACATGATGCGTAGGGTTGGTTAGTATGATCGCACGTTCGTGCATTTAACCTGGCAGGATCTCTACCGTTTACCGTGTTACTTTGAATATTCGACCTTAATTAGCATGCAATTTTCACTTGTAAACAACATCAGCACTGTGGAGAACGATTTACTTTGAATTGGGGTAATTACAGTTGGTTTTGTATTCCCACATTCTGTCTTTCTCCTTTATAATATAACCTCAGAAAAGTATTGATTGGAATTTCCAAAGAGTAAAATCCCATCAGCAGGCAAAGTGCAGCCTCGTTGACAGTCCATTAAATAGTGCTAATGTTGTTTTAAAGTCATACTTGCATGTGGTTTCAGACCCCGTGTTCAAAGTACCACGGTAAACTATGTATGGAGCTGTCACTGAACGAACGTGTGAATATGAAACCAACTTTACCTCAATGTACTGTGACAGTCATTTTGCTGCTAATAGGATCTCCCTTTTTGCAAATAATAATTTATGCCCTTGCGTCTTTAGGGAGAGAGCCTGAATATCCCCACTTAAAACCAACGTCACCTCTGTATTTGCAACCTCCTCGTAGTCCCCCATCTATTCAGTTCAGTGGCACGTTGTCACTGGGATAGAGGTAAAGTTGGTTTGACGTTCGGATGGTCGGACATTCTCCTTAATGGGAAAATGTCAGAAAAGTATAGCTTTTTAAACGGGGAAGTCATATAAGCAGCCAGTGATTATCAAAAGTACAACAATGTTCGCAGTCAACAACGGTGTTAATGTTGTTTTCGAGTCAAATTTGCATGCTCATTTGCCCATCGAATATTCAAAGTAACACGGTAATAGACGATATAGAGACTGCTAAATGAAAAAAATAAATAAACAAATTAATTAAATGTGTGACTACAAAACCAACCGTACCTCAATGTCACGGAGCCATACACCGCACTAATGCTTGTATAAGCAATTGAGGTAACGTTAGAGCTGCCTTTTCTAGAGGCTCATTGGGACCTTCTGCCTAATGCTGTCATTTCAGAAAAGCATTCGTTCGCAAAGTTCCACGTCTGTATAGTGTGTACCTGTTTTTAATAGGGCGCGCGCACACGCAAACACAAGCACGCAAGGTGCAACGAGAAAGTTTGACTCTATCTCTTAAAAAATGAATACATTTGTTTGAACGAGCCTGTCATTGATGAGAATTTTTTGTTAACATGACGATGCTGCCCCTGCTCTTGTTTTTCTCTCACAAGAAAACCACGATGGACAGAACTGACGGTAAGTGCATGCATGACGTGACCTAAAAGTTATATCACAATATGCAGTGCGGACAAATAACCCATGATCCTCTTTGTTCCTCCAGATCCCCTCGCTGTACACTGCCTCAAGTGCCTGACGGTTCAGGAGGACCTCTCAGGGCACTTGAGGCAGGTCTGCATGACCGGCGCTGAGGAAGCCCTGGTCCTGGAGGAGGTGGCTCGTGCCTTGGAGTCGCGCGCCAGGTTTGTCACGGAGGGGAGGGTGGTAAACCTGGCGGAGGTGCGGGGCCTTGTCCAGGAGGACCCCACCTGCGGCTCCTTGGCCGAGTACTTCAGGGCCAAGGGCTTCCTCATCGCCGAGCAGCCCATCGAACTCAGGTATGTAGGCATGCTTGCAGAGGGTGAACTGTGAACCATAACACGCATCACAAACACCACATGAACGGCAATATTTTTTCAAAGTCTTTATTTTTTTATTTTTTGGTTCAGTCAACGTCACCTCGTCAAGTCCTTAAATGTAAACACTGTAATGTAAATGCTAGTAAAACATGCGTTTGAAGGCTTCGGCTGTTCTGCGGCACTTGCCGACTGTTTGCAAATTCAAGACCACGGTGTTTCCGAGCGACCGATCCGTTTATGATTAAAAATAGCCAGTACAGTATTGCCAAAGCACTTCAAATATGAAATATGTTAAAACCATTGAAAAAAATAATAATACAGATAAGATATAATGACAAAACAGACAATACATTGGATAAATATAACAACAATAAGAATAATAATAATAATAAAAAGTTTAAATTTGTTAAATAAGATACATGAACTTACATTAACCATTTCTTATGGTGTGTAGGGTGTATACATATTTTGCAGCTACTCTGGATGTCAATTCATGCTCTCTCTCTCTCTCTCTCTCTCTCAAGATCAAGATATTTTATTGGCATGACATTCAGTACAGTATTGAAAAAGCACATCAAATATTCTGTTTATTAAGGAGGTTCCAGTTGTCCCAGAAATTGTTGGAGTCAACAGATTGTTCAACTCTTTTGAGCTGTTTTTGGGTGTAGTCTACTTTGTTTTTTTGTTTTTTTCGGATTGGGTTTTTGTATATTTTTTAAGCTCCTCGTTGTACCCAGGACGTAAATCTGTATTCCCTGGTTGCCTGTGTTTTTGACTTGCTAGCTGTCTTGATATTTAGTTTTACAATCATACAAGTCGTACCATTTTTTAATTCTCTTGTTTTTGTTCAAAGGTTTTCTTAGTAGTTTTAATATTGGACACCTTTGCCAAATAATCAAATATGTCATTTATGTTTTCTACAGCTACATTGTCTGCTGGAGTATTACGATGTCTATGTCTAAAATGCTTTTCTTTAAATCCAAGGTGTTAACTTTACACCCAAGACTGGACGAGTTAACACCCGGGATATTCCACAGTGAGATTGTCAGCGGTTTGATTTGGTCAACAAAACATTTTTAAGATTCCTCTAGAATATAACCAATCCATATACAATACCTAAATATCACATACAGTCATTTATATTAACAAGATTATCTAGAGTACAAGCAATTTTGACTATTTTACTCACAACTATTCCATCAAGCGTGGGCAGATAAAGTGAGTGTCCACTGACTGTTTTAATGCTGCAGCATAGCTCAGTTTTCCCTGTTCTTGTCTGGTGTTGTCGCCCATCACTGGGGGCTTCTCTGAGTACGAGCTGTTTCCTCTGCTGGTGGTGGTGGTAATACAAGATCATGCTGCTGCTGCTGCTGCTGTTGTTGATGAGGGTGTGGGTACTGAGGGTGTCGACGGGTGTGGGTGCTGATGTTCTGCTGGCAGGGGGCGTGGATGGTGCAGGTGTGGGTGCACTGGCACAGGGCGTGGATGGTGAAGGTGTGGGTGCACTGGCACAGGGCGTGGATGGTGAAGGTGTTGGTGCACTGACTCTCTCTCTCTCTCTCTATCTCTTTATAATAGCTAGTAAAACTACAGTCTAATATCATCAACAGTGGGCATTTTGATCCATTTTTAACCATGACTGAAGTTTTTTCTTCTTCTTCTTTTTAGCAGCGGCAGCCATAGCCCATATCCGGCTACTATGGAGGCGGACATGGCTGAGGTCTCCCGTCGCCTCAGCCAGCGGTGCGAGCTGCCTCCCAGGACCCAGACGGATTTTCGCAGCTTTTGCGTTGCCACTTTAATGTGGCTACACCGTCTGGGTCCTGGAAGCGTCATGGAGCTTAAGGTAAGGCCAGCGCCAACACCGTTGAGTCGCGTTCAAAACACTGACTTGTCTGCTTGTTGAGCCCTGTAACAGGCATCACATCTGTTCTTGGCCTCCACACGCACAGGTGCGGGAGTGGCTGGGGAGGCGGCCAGAGGGAGAGGCCGTAATCCTGACGCTTCCCAGGAAAACCGTGAGCCTGAGCCGAAAAGAGGAAGAGGCAAGTTGATCCTAACCAAAGATAATGACCATAAAAAAAATAAAAAACATAACGAATGACTAAATCCGTCTGGTGACAAATGCCAACGTAGAACCTTTAATCGATGATTACACTGATGTAATGTGCGTATGTTATAAAGTGTAACATGTCTCGTGTGTAACCTATGCACCTCTCTCTCTTTTGTCGCAGTGGCTGGATTGCTATTACAGGCACATCCGGCCACTCTACCTTAAGGCTCAGGCTCCGGGGGCAGAGGATAAAGGATGCTTTTTCCTGGGAGCGTCAGGACTCCCCCTCACTAACCCCAGCCAGGACATCCTGCGCCTGAAGGCAAAGCAAGTGTTCTTGTCAGCTATTAATGTTTTTTAGCCTGTTATTTTGTGTGTACATTTCCACCCATGCACTTTTCAGGAATTACATATACATACATACATACATACATACATACATACATACATACGAGAAAGAAAATGACCGCATATTCTGTCTGGCCCCAGCCATCACTGACATCTTGCTCTATACATTTCAACAGATACGTTAAGAGGCAGCCCGCACCGCCCGCTACCACCGCTGCTTTGCCTTCTCCTCCGGCTCCAGCTTCAGCTTCTCCTCCAGCTGCACTGCCTCAGCCGCCTGCTCCACCTGGCGAGGAGAGGTACAGTACAAGGGGGGGTTGGAGAAAAGAGAAAGCAATAGTTCAATAATTGCGTTATTGGCATGACAAATGTTACAAATGTATTGGTAAAACGGTTCTAAAGTTTACTTAAAAATTAACATACACACACACACACACACACATATAAATAATATATATTATACATCTCTCTTCCAGGCCGTCCACCTCTGGGCTGCAACCCCCTCCATTGCCTCCGCCTCGTTATTGGGGGGCTTTTCAGGATAAGTTTCCAGTAAACTTGAATGGGAAGCCCCCTAGTAGGGCGGAGGCAGCCGCGGTCGGGTTCACCGACCGCGGTTACTACCATCACTGGAGGAGGGAGCAGCTCAAAATCCGGACGCGCCATCTCGTTGGTAAGTGCTCACCTTTACGCCGCGTCGCACCACAGTCTTCGTGTAGTGACACTCACACATCCCCCTTCTCCCCCAGAGCAGTGCAGCGACCGGAAGGGCCGGAAGCCTTCCCTGGCCCGGGTGCAGAGTGCCATTAGGGCCGAGACTGCATGGACCACCAACGTGCCGACGGTGGACAGCGTCCTGGCAGAGTGGGAGCTCTCAAAGGCGCTGTCCACCGTCCTCAGTGACCAGCAGCTGGTCACGTTGGTGGTCCAGCAGTCTTGGAAAGGACTGGAAATCCAGACCCTCGGGGACAAAGGCAGAGGTGAGACCTTTCTCTCGTTATTCACGGGAACGGGGTGAGAGGGATTGGTTTACAGGGTTTCCGCCGGGGTCTTAAAAAGTCTAAAATTTAAAAATTGGTCTTGAAAAGTGCAAAATTTGCTGCTCTAGGTCTTGAATGTTTTTGCACCGGTCACCGGTTTTTCCATGTAACGCTACATCTAATGCTCATTTAAAATAGTTTTCTTCTTTTTTTTTTCAATTTTATTAGTTTTTTTATTTAGTAGTTGTTAGGCTTCCGTGTTGTTTTCGTTCTTTGTTTCGCTAGTCCGATTGCAATTTGCGGTATTACAACTACAAATGACGTCACCATGCCTCAGCCAATCAGCGTTCTGTTACTGACTCAGTGCGCGCAGTGTTTGCGGAGGTTTGCTGTGGGCGCCACAAGATCTGCTCTCGCTCCGCGGGACGATGCAGACTCAAAAATTTCGTGTCTTGTGTTTCCTCTTCCTTTCGTGTTTTTGCTCTCCAGAGAAGCTTCAGCCTACTTTCGTATTAAGAATGGTGAACTGATAAAAAGAAAGGCAGTGTAGTTTTACTACAGTAAAGTGTGGCGAATTGTAGAATAATGGACCCTCTATAATCCGTCTTTAGTACGGTTCCATTTGAATACATTTTTTTTCACCGCAAATTTTGTGTGTGCCTGTTTTTGATATAGACATATAGGTCTTGCATTTATCACTCGATGGTGTTAAAAAGGTCCTGAAAAGTCTTCAATTTGACATTATGATATCTGCAGAAACCCTGTGTTTAGTCATTTGCTTAACCAAAGACATGTTTTTTTTTTTTTTTGTTCTGTGCAGGTGTCGTCGCCACCATGCCCTTTAAAAAAGGAGAAATCGTTTGCGATTATCATGGGGAGGAGCTGTCGTACGAGGAGGGCTTAAGGAGACAGGAGGCCCTCCCCAGAGACAGCTCCTCCTATATGTATTTCTTTAAAGGGCATGGTGACAGGAGCCTTTGCCTGGATTCCCAGTCCTGGCCCTGCCCCTGTCACCCGGGCATGGAAACATTCGGAAGGCTCATGAACCACTCCCGGCACCGCAACAACGTGCGGCCCTTTGTGAAGCGTTTAACGCTACCACAAGGGCCACGGGAGTGTGTTCTATTCCGCGCCCTTCGGGACATCTCCATGGGGGAGGAGCTGCTGCTGGACTACGGCGTTAGACGGGGGTCCTTCCGAGGAGAGGGCAAAGACTTGGATTGGCTGGACGACTAGGCGCGGTGAGCATCCGACACTTTTAAAATACGAATTTTTTCCTTTTTTTTTTTTTTTCCCTTACTAATCTGTTTTTTTTTTTTTCTCTCTTTAAATCTTCAGCAAGTCGCCTAGGGTCCAGCCAGCCACCTTTTTTTTTTTTTTTTTTTTTTTTGTGTCCTTCCACTGATTTTTTTCCCCTTTTTTTCTATTTATTTATTTATTTATTTATTACTTAATTATTTATTTATTTATTTATTTATTCATTTATTTAGTTAGTTAGTTAGTGTTTTATATTGCTGTTTAAAAAAAAAAAAAAAAAAAAACAACAACAAAAAAAATAAAAAATAACAAAAATAACAAAAAAACAACTTTTTTTTAACCCAGCCACTAGCAGTGACACTTTGTTGTTTTAGTGCCGGTCCCAAGCCCGGAGAAAATGGGGAGGGTTTTTACAATTTTTAAGTAGTTTTGCAGTAAAACTTGGGCCTGATTTTTGCCTGTTGGTGCACAACTGTTGAACGTCAGCTTTCAGCACAGCCAAACAAGGTGACACAAAGGGTTGGCCAAGTGTAAGGTGGTAAAAGCAAGTTTCGTCCTAGTTAGTTTTTCACAATTGCTTTGCCACATTTTTAAAACCCCTAGTCTACCAAGATGTTTCAATCATTTTTGTTACCGTTAGCGTCCTGCGGGCAAAAATGTATTTACTTTTATTGATGCAAAATAGGAATTTTGTCTTTAAAGGATGCATGAAACAAGTTAACTTAATTCAGTATAATGTTTCTAATTTTTTTGTTAAAACACTATGAAAATGTAAAAAAAAAAAATAATACTAATAAATAATTTATTTGGCCTCAATTTAAACAAACAAATTAAGTTAAACATTAGTAAATTTAATTTTTTGTTTAAATTAAACCCAAATAAATAGTTTGCAACAGTTGCGCAGACATAACTTTTTTTTTTTTAGTGTAGCTGGGGTATTGCATGGGGCACTGTGCCGGCCCTGCCTTAAACACTCTTAATTTTTTCAAAGTAAATGCTCCGTGCCCCGAGGGGATCTTACAGTGCTTACCAAACACTGCTATTGACTCTTTGGAGTTTGTACACGAGGCAAGACTTGCCTTCCAATGGGTCCTCGTTCGTGGGTTTAGGAGCTCATTCCAATTACAGGGCCTCGAAAGAGACCTGCGTTGTTGTTGTTGTTGTTGTTTTTTTTTTTTTTTCTTCTAGAAAACCGTTTTCGGAATATTGAACATAACTATATCAATTCTGTTTGGGAGGAACCAATTGGATTTTATTTATTTATTCATTCATTCATTCATTCATTCATTTATTTATTTATTTTTATTTATTTATTTATTTATTTAATCATTTTAAGCCCTGCTTTGCTGCAGCTCTGATCATTGATCTCCTGCTCCAGTCGCTCCAGTTGTTATTCAGCTCCACTCAATGCAGTCTTTTCTTCATCTCTGATCATCTGCCTGAGCTCCGAGCGGCTTCTCTCGATCCAGCAGATGAGCTGAGTGAGGATCCTCTCGGTGGGGTCCACTGCGGCCTGTGCAGAGCGCTTGTGAGACTCCACAGCCTCTCTCCGCTCCTTCTGTCTCACCTGGAGTCTCTGCTGGAAACTGCTCTAGGGGTTTCCCACAGCTGACCCTGTAGTTCAGTCCTCTCTGCAGCAGCTGAAACGGTGTCATTGTTTTTGCGTTGATTCAGCAAACACGGATAACATATACAGCAGGGATCAGTGCTGCAGAAGATCTTCAGGAGTTTCTCATGTTGAGGACAGATCACCTCCTGCAGTTTATGAGTGGCTTCTGTCACTTTGTGTTGATTTCCTGGGTGAATTTCATGATGTGACAGTAACAGTTCAGACACACCAGACAGGACTCGACGGCTCTGTTTCTGGCTCCAGTACAGACGTCACACTCCACATCTCCAGATGCAGCAGGATTCCGAGCAGGACCGGCTGCTTGTAGTTTGCTCTTCTGCACTTTCTCCAGCACTTCGGCCAGCATGGTGTTTTTAGCTAAAGCGGGTCTGGGCCTGAAGGTCTGTCTGAACTGAGGGCAGCTGTAGACTCTCTTCTGATTCCAGCAGTCTGTGATGCAGCTCATACAGTAACTGTGTCCACACGGAAAGGAGACTGGGTGATTTAGTAGATCCAGACTAACCGCATAGCTGAACTGATCCTGTGCCACAGAAACACTGAATTCTGCCATTTTAAAGCTCACACTCTTTTTTTTTTTTTTTCCCAAACATTTCCAGTCCAGTGCATAACCATCTTACAATATTACACATTTTAGCACAACATTTGTGACAAAATAACAAAAAGAAACATTGCTGAATCAAATTGATTTTTTTAATAACCGATTTTGGTACATCCAATACTTTGGCAAGATACACCGATTGTGATAGATTTTTGACAAACGAGTCCTTCCTTTAAGTGATAAATCTCTCATGAGCCACGTGTCAAATTTATTTTCATTTTCATCAAAGGAGGTTGTAAATTAGAATGTATCCTATTTGACTGATCTTTACAAATGTTAACATCAAAGTAAGTTACTTATTCTCTGATTGGAATACCTTCAAATTCAGTAAAAGGATTGTTTTTGTCTTTAAGTGGGAATAGGATACATATATATATATTTATATATATATATATATATATATATATATATATATATATAGAATAAATATATTTTATTTTAAATTATTTTAATACATATATTTTAATTTATTTATGTGTGTGTGTGTGTGTGTGTGTATATATATTAAAATATATATATAGAATTATTTTTTATTTATCTATTTATTTTTTTACTATTTTACAAATGATGTTTTACAGAGCAAGAACATTTTCACAGTATGTCTGTCAATATTTTAATAAATTGTGGAAAAAAATAAACAGAGGGCTAATAATTCTGACTTCAAGTGTGTCTGTGTGTGTGTGTGTGTGTGTGTGTGTGTGTGCCTGTACTGTTATATTCCTAATGATAATGACCACCACTGGAAATGTTAATTAAATTGCGCCATCTAGTGTACATAAGGTAAAATGGTCTGTGTTCGAAACTGCTAAAAAGTGTAATTGCTTTAGCCGTCTCGAACAAAACAGGGGGCGCTAGACTGCGGTTTTGTCTGTGTTATTATCTCTGATGTTTAACAGAGCAGATGAATGTTCACAGTATGTCTGATAATATTTAGATATATTTATATTTATTTATATATTAAAATATATATGTAGATTTCTAGATATATATATATATATATATATATATATATATATATATATATATATATATATATATAGTGTTAATGATTGTAAAGCTTTAACATTGCTGGAGGTAGAGATTACTTAGTATTTAAATAATACTTCGAAATGACATGATGGGCTTACGAATGTCAGGTACGACGGCGTGACGTCACTGATATGCAAATGAGCGCATGACGTCATCTGACAACATCCGTACTCGCCGTCGAACCTTTTATCTTCTGCAGATTAAGGTAACAGGCTGCTGCTAAATGCTCGTTTTACCGTGCTTAGGCAAAATGTAGGGCCACCAAATGAGTAACCACCGTGCGTTTTACTGAACGCAGCTGATATGGGGAACATGCTAGTGTTATTGCAACATTTTCCGTTGTACACAGGTGTCATGAGAAATCGGGTCCCCCCCCCACCCTCTCCCCCGGACCATTGGTTCCGCCTAGGATACTATTGGTTCACTGGAGTTGTAAGTATAGTTTGTAGCGCCTGATTAAAATAATAACAACATTATATATATATATGTGTGTGTGTATATATATATATATATATATATATATATATATATATATATATATATATATATACACATACACATATATACACACACACACACACACACACGTAAATGTAGTGAAATTTTGTTTAAATGCATGCAATTTAAAAGAACGTTATAATGACATAACGTTAAACCTATTTTAAATTATGTATTTCGTATACTGATGTACAACTTAAAGGCATGAGTAAAGCTTTTAATTTTAGATGCTACCAATTATGTAAATGTCACATATAAATAAATAAACATCAAAAAGTTCTCAAGTCATTAACAAAGGTTGGAGAATTATTGTAGTTACCGATAATAATGTTACTGATATGGTTAGGGTTAAAATGTCAAGACTGCGTGCTGTCAGTCAAATAATTGCTAAATGGTCTCTTTTGTTTACACTTGTCAAAGAGGATAAGTGTAACGGAGTAGGTTGATTGCTCTTTTACCGTGCTTAAGTGAAATGAATGACCACAGAATGACTAATTTGCACTGCACCAGTTTATAGTGAACTCGCTGGTGTTTTGTGACGTTTTAAGTGACGTGCGCACACACACACACAAACCCTTTGATAGGGTCAAGCATACCCAGAATTATGAGACAAACACATTCTTAGTCATCTTTCCGATCGCCATGGAGGCGAGCATTGGTTTATTTTGTTATCAGAAGAAAATATGCATCTTAAACTTTAAAGAACATAATGGAAAACAAAAATAATAAATCAGGATGTGGGGGTCCAAACAAAACAAAAAAACAAAGTCCAATAACTCAGATAAAGCCACAAGGCCATGATGTCTATACAGCTCAGAACAATTAGCTGCGCAGATTGGAATCAGGTGGCAGCAATCTGCAAACAAAAGAAATTAGGAAACCAAAAAAAAAAAAAACAGGACGTAGCACAAGTATAAATGCATGCCATTCTCTCCCTCTCTCACACACACACACACACGTATGTTTTTTTAATGCAACAACTTAATTCTCACCTCTTCTGTGTTTCGCATGACCCCAAACAAGATGAGCTGCTCAAGTGGAAGTGACCTTGACCTTGTTGCCAAGCAAGAGTTCAACATCAGCATGAATCGAATTGAAACATTTTTAGTGTGCCAAGTAGACGAGTTACGGGAAATCGCATAGAACCTTCAGAGAAGCAACGGAGACCTTGACAGAAAGAGATCTACCCGCTGTGCAGAGTGAGCTGTCTGCCCTCAAATCCACCATCCCAGACTAGGGCAGGCAAATGGAGGAACTTAAGGGCAAGCTAGCGACAGAGGCAACCGACAAGAACAGACCCAACGACAGCACCGACGATGAAAGCGCCAACGATGACAGCGACAACGACAGTGACGACATGGCCTCGCAGGCACCTGCTTTGTCTATGCCAGATGCCAAAAGAGAGAGAGAGAGTGAAGAAGGCCTGGACGACCTCCTGCAGCTATTTTGGCCCACAAATACACAAGTACCAGGGAGCAGCTGAATGAAAGGCCACAAGCCCATGCAAGTAAAAAAAAAAATTATTATTATTATTATTATTATTATTTTATTATGACTCAAGTCAATTAGACTTTTCCTCCAACCTCAATTAAAACACTGCTGATCCAAATAATTGAAAATGTGTGACACTTTGATTATTTGCATCAGCTGTATCAGATTGGCTATGGCTATGCTAGATAGCTTGGCTATGCTCTCTTTCTTGCTTGTCTCTCTGGTCAGAAACGGCATCAAAACTTCTCTCAATTAAAACGGTCTGTGTTGCGTTTTTTCCATGACAAGATGGACTCTGACGAAGAGCTGGACCTGTCCTCGGAGGAATCGGTTCAAGACAAACTCAAGTCCCTAGAAAACTTCACCATCGAGCACATATCCAGTTTACAGCAGGACACCAGGAGACTTGGCTGGTTTGAAGGCAAAGGTGGACTCTTAAAACGCTCGTTGCCGACCAAGGCCGACAGCTGCAGGAACTGAGGGACAGCCTGGAAAGGAAAACAGGAAGGAACAGCAAGACGGCAGGTGTTTAACTTTCGTGATGGACAACCTGATTGAGACTGGTGAGAACTGAACACATTTACACGGTCTGGTGTTAAATTGCATCACACTAAAACAAATACCTGTTAATTCCATCAGGATGCACGCAAGCTGGAGAGTGACGCGTCCATAGTGAAGGCGGAAGGAGTTGCAGAGTCGTCAAAAGGCTACCGCAAACCAAAAATGTAGTTGTACATCAAAGAAAAGCGCAGCAGCAGGAGTTACCTCAAGAAAAATGCACAGAAAGTTATTGGTGAGAAAGAAATTGACTTTTTTTTTATTTATTTATTTTTTTTTATTTGGTGTCGTGGGCTGGAAGGAGAAATTACCAGAAGGTAGAGCTGTTTTGTCTGCGTTTCTCTTCTTCTCGTGTGACAGTTCGAAGTGACACAACTGCACCATTAAGATTATGCAACTTAATAAACTTTTACAATCATCTTCAAACTTTTGACTGTTCTTTTAAAATGCACAAATACATACATGTGTATAGCTCGATGGTTTCTAAATCCATGTATGAAGGGTCACAGCTCCGCACAGTTCTGCTGCAACGCACAGCTGCTTTAAAATATTCTTAAGCACCTCTGTAAGTTGAATCAGGTGTGTTTTTAATTGGTATTAGAGTAAATATGTGCAGGGCAGCCAATTAAGTTTTAAGACCTATATGAGCTCATACATTTTATTTAATTGTGTGTGTGTGTGTGTGTGTGTGTGTGTGTGTGTGTGTGTGTGTGTGTGTGTGTGTGTGTGTGTGTGTGTGTAAAATATACACAAGTATGTAGCATTGGTCTCAAACTTGCATTTACACAAAATTTTAGACCTTTTTACGAGGATTTTTCATACTGTGTTGGGATTTTAAGCTAACCAGAAATAACTGAAACAAAAATGACAATGATTATTATTATTGATGCCATTTTTTTATTTTTATTTTTTTATACTTGTTTCAGATGTTGATGTCAATCTTGCAATAATGGCTCTCAAAATGGTCCTTTCAATTTTATTATTTGTCAGAAAATGCTTGCCTTATAATAATAATAATTATTATTATTATTATTATTATTAATGACAATCATCATTAATAATGAATCATCAGATTTTCACCGAACAGGTGTACTATTCAGTCATATTAATTATTCGAATTTTAATAATGTATATAAATGTATAAAATTATATATACAGATATTATATACATGTATATAAAATAAAAACTGCTGGGAGTGCAGTTAAGCGTGTTCAAAAAATAATAAAATAAATAAAACACGATTAGCCAATCAGGGCCTATACCCGCACATTTCAAAAAAAGCGCCAAAAAGAACAGCATCCGTTAAGACCCGAGTGACCCTCACACACAAACCACACACCAGCGACACCGCACGCGACACATTGCTGCAAGGATAAAGGTAAATTTTATGATTTGTTGTATCAACACTTCGATATATTCGAATGTTTGGGTGACTTGTTTATTGTTTGCGTCCATATTGTAACCTGATCGTCGCGTTGTTTGATGCCTCCAGCGCTTTTCATAATGAATCTCGAAGCTGCCGTGCTTAAAATGTGTAAGTTAGCTTGATGTATCAAAGTGACGCTAATGTTTGTGATCGTATATTAATTCGGGCTTTAACGTAAACGTTAGATTCTTGACTTTTAGTGCAGACCTGGAGTTGCCAAAGTCCACGTTAACTGCATTTGCGTATATTCACGTACAGCCTTTCCTATAAACTTTTCAAAATAATGTCCGAATTAATGTCATTTCCACGCTGCATATTTTTAAGCAGGATGTTTCAAACGTTCTTGTTAAACTACACGTGCAGCCAAAAAAGGTGTTTACTTTGATCCACGCAAAATAGGTATTTTGAAAAATAATGCATGAAACAAGTTAACTTAAGTCATTGCTCAAATGTGAAGATGCGTGTATTTTTCTAAATCTATCCCACAAGCACACCTACGTGTGCCTGAGGTCAGAGGTTGTGACAGGGGGATTTGACTGTAAGTTTGTTCGAATATTTTAATTCCATCATTCATTTTCTTTTCGGCTCAGTCCCTTTATTAAGTCCCCGGGTCGCCACAGCGGAATGAACCGCCACTTATCCAGCACATGCTTTACGCAGCGCATGCCCTTCCCGCTGCAACCCATCCCTGGCAAACATCCATACACGCTCATTCACAACAGACAATTTCAGTCTACCCAATTCACCTGTGCCACTTGTGTTAGGACTGTGGGGGAAAACGAAGGAAACCCACACGAACGTGGGGAAAACAGATTTTCAACCTACTTCAAAATATCTTTGTTTTTGTGCAAACATTGATTGCTCTAATGCGTGTGTTCTTTTCAATATTTTTCAGAAGGCTCCAGATCACACTAGTGCTAGAGATGCCACACACCCCCACCCATTTGCAAGACGAAAATGTGCCGGAGCTGAAAAGAAGCAGGTTAAGTGTAAGTTTTTTTTATTTTTTTTTTATTTTTTTACACATATCTTGATTCGTTCGTTTCCTTTTCGGCTCAGTCTCTTTAATAATCCGGGGTCGCCACTGCGGAATGAACCGCCAACTTTTCCAGCACATATTAGACTGGCAAAGCCTTTTTACCTATTTACAGTACTGTATACCCTTAATTGGCAGATGGGACAGGGTATGAGAAAAAAAAAAAGCTTGGTTCCCGCAAGAGATAGGGTAAAATGTGCGGGAATGTAAGAGCAGACGGTGTTAATCGTTGAATTTGCAACAATGTTGCAACTTTGTGCGGGAGCGTGGGGGAGGGGAAGAAAACAGAGCACGAGAAAGGACGAGGACAGAGTGTGGGAACACTGGACCTACGCTTTCAAGACTTTCATTAGACCTGGGTCTAGTGTACCAGAACACCTTGAATGTAGTGTAAATGTGTGGGGGAAGGTACATTTATGCGGAAGTACATACTTCAGAATATCCCAGTTTTTGTTCCTGTACAAACATTAATTGCTCAAATGTGAAGATGCGTGTGTTCATCTCAATATTTTTCAGAAAGGAAAGTCTCCCGATCACAACAGAGCTAAAGAGATGCCACACGCCCCCCCCCATTTGCAAGATGAAAATGTGCCGGAGATCCAAAGAAGCGGACCAAGTGTACGTTTATTTTTTTCTTTTTCTTTTTTTTTTTTTTTTTTTTTTTTTTTTACAAATATCTTGATTCGTTCATTTTCTTTTCGGCTCAGTCCCTTTATTAATCCGGGGTCTCCACAGCGGAATGAACCGGCGACTTTTCAAGCATCCTCGTTTTTGTTTCTGCACAAACAATCATTGCTCAGGTGTGGTGACGCATGTGTGCTCTTTTCCATGTTTTTCAGGACGGCCCGCCAAGGCATCCTGGTGAGGTCACAGAGAGAAGAGATGAAAACATGCCACAGCCATATACAATCGTGACAAAACAGACAGCGGCTGAAAGAGAGAGAGAGACAGTGAGTTTATTTATTTATTTTTAAATATGTTTGTTCATTTTCTGTTCGGCTCAGTCCCTTTATTAATCCGGGGTCGCCACAGCGGAATGAACCGGCGACTTTTCAAGCATCCTGGTTTTTGTTTCTGCACAAACAATCATTGCTCAGGTGTGGTGACGCATGTGTGCTCTTTTCCATGTTTTTCAGGACGGCCCGCCAAGGCATCCTGGTGAGGTCACAGAGAGAAGAGATGAAAACATGCCACAGCCATATACAATCGTGACAAAACAGACAGCGGCTGAAAGAGAGAGAGAGACGGTGAGTTTATTTATTTATTTTTAAATATGTTTGTTCATTTTCTGTTCGGCTCAGTCCCTTTATTAATCCGGGGTCGCCACAGCGGAATGAACCGGCGACTTTTCAAGCATCCTGGTTTTTGTTTCTGCACAAACAATCATTGCTCAGGTGTGGTGACGCATGTGTGCTCTTTTCCATGTTTTTCAGGACGGCCCGCCAAGGCATCCTGGTGAGGTCACAGAGAGAAGAGATGAAAACATGCCACAGCCATATACAATCGTGACAAAACAGACAGCGGCTGAAAGAGAGAGAGAGACGGTGAGTTTATTTATTTATTTTTAAATATGTTTGTTCATTTTCTGTTCGGCTCAGTCCCTTTATTAATCCGGGGTCGCCACAGCGGAATGAACCGGCGACTTTTCAAGCATCCTGGTTTTTGTTTCTGCACAAACAATCATTGCTCAGGTGTGGTGACGCATGTGTGCTCTTTTCCATGTTTTTCAGGACGGCCCGCCAAGGCATCCTGGTGAGGTCACAGAGAGAAGAGATGAAAACATGCCACAGCCATATACAATCGTGACAAAACAGACAGCGGCTGAAAGAGAGAGAGAGACGGTGAGTTTATTTATTTATTTTTAAATATGTTTGTTCATTTTCTGTTCGGCTCAGTCCCTTTATTAATCCGGGGTCGCCACAGCGGAATGAACCGGCGACTTTTCAAGCATCCTGGTTTTTTTTTCTGCACAAACAATCATTGCTCAGGTGTGGTGACGCATGTGTGCTCTTTTCCATGTTTTTCAGGACGGCCCGCCAAGGCATCCTGGTGAGGTCACAGAGAGAAGAGATGAAAACATGCCACAGCCATATACAATCGTGACAAAACAGACAGCGGCTGAAAGAGAGAGAGAGACGGTGAGTTTATTTATTTATTTTTAAATATGTTTGTTCATTTTCTGTTCGGCTCAGTCCCTTTATTAATCCGGGGTCGCCACAGCGGAATGAACCGGCGACTTTTCAAGCATCCTGGTTTTTTTTTCTGCACAAACAATCATTGCTCAGGTGTGGTGACGCATGTGTGCTCTTTTCCATGTTTTTCAGGACGGCCCGCCAAGGCATCCTGGTGAGGTCACAGAGAGAAGAGATGAAAACATGCCACAGCCATATACAATCGTGACAAAACAGACAGCGGCTGAAAGAGAGAGAGAGACGGTGAGTTTATTTATTTATTTTTAAATATGTTTGTTCATTTTCTGTTCGGCTCAGTCCCTTTATTAATCCGGGGTCGCCACAGCGGAATGAACCGGCGACTTTTCAAGCATCCTGGTTTTTTTTTCTGCACAAACAATCATTGCTCAGGTGTGGTGACGCATGTGTGCTCTTTTCCATGTTTTTCAGGACGGCCCGCCAAGGCATCCTGGTGAGGTCACAGAGAGAAGAGATGAAAACATGCCACAGCCATATACAATCGTGACAAAACAGACAGCGGCTGAAAGAGAGAGAGAGACGGTGAGTTTATTTATTTATTTTTAAATATGTTTGTTCATTTTCTGTTCGGCTCAGTCCCTTTATTAATCCGGGGTCTCCACAGCGGAATGAACCGGCGACTTTTCAAGCATCCTCGTTTTTGTTTCTGCACAAACAATCATTGCTCAGGTGTGGTGACGCATGTGTGCTCTTTTCCATGTTTTTCAGGACGGCCCGCCAAGGCATCCTGGTGAGGTCACAGAGAGAAGAGATGAAAACATGCCACAGCCATATACAATCGTGACAAAACAGACAGCGGCTGAAAGAGAGAGAGAGACGGTGAGTTTATTTATTTATTTTTAAATATGTTTGTTCATTTTCTGTTCGGCTCAGTCCCTTTATTAATCCGGGGTCTCCACAGCGGAATGAACCGGCGACTTTTCAAGCATCCTCGTTTTTGTTTCTGCACAAACAATCATTGCTCAGGTGTGGTGACGCATGTGTGCTCTTTTCCATGTTTTTCAGTCTTCCGATGACAGCGACGTCACCGTGACGAGAGAACCCACTCCAGAAAGAGACCCTTGCGTTCCTGAGCTGATAAGAACTGAAAGTGTGATCGTAAGTTTCTTTGAATAATTTAGCACATTTAATGAAACCCACATCTTTTATAGGTGTGTTCAGAGTTCAGATCAGTCTCACCTCATTCCCTTTAAGAGTCAGTTGTGTCGCGCCATGGCGCATTTGCTATTTACATGACGTAAAGTAAGAGTAAGTGGGAAAAACTGAGCATTTCACTAGCAAAGAAAAACAGTTAAACAGCATCTTCAGCGCGAGAATGAGAGATAAATGAACAAATTTTACTTTTGCTCTCGTGGATAGGATAACCTTGTACACACAGACATCAATTACCCTATAAATAATTCATTGTGTTTGTTAAGCGCAAAGATTTGTTTCAAATCTATTTCTAAATTCGGTTCTAATTTCCAGCAAACGAACAATAAATACAACGTGTGGTCAAAAAAACTTGAGATATATCCTAATACACATGCTAGCTTGTTATTAATAAAACAAATATAAATAGGCATATAATAAATAATACTGCTAATAATCATAACATTATACAAAAGCAAATTGTTATGAATGAACTGAAAAAGCCTCCCGAGATGAAGAAGGGATGAAGTCAGTGGTTTTTATATTGATGTAGGCTAGTCTATTGAATATTGATTTGTCTATTGATAGTCCATTGTTCTGGTCTATTGAAAACTCTATTATAGTTTCTCAAAATAGCAATGCGCTTTAATACGCCTCCCTTTTTAGGCCAGAACGCCTATGGGCGGGCGCACATACGAGCGCAAATGCATTTGCTATTTAAAGAGCGTGGCGCAAATCGTCAAAGCGACTCCTGCGCCGAGCGTAAACTAGCAAACAACAATTGCGTCGTGCCTTGCGCTTCACATTGCGCCCGGTGTATGATAGGGCCCTCAATGTGTTGCAAATTGAAAGTGGCGTCGTTTCTTTAGTTTGGACACTGAAACTTTCACTTTAGACAGACCTTTATAGTTTTAGGATGTTGTTGTTCATGTCACTTCTGGTCAAAATATTTAACTTGTGCCTTTTATTCGTAGCTTACGATGGAAATCCTTGAACGTGGTACAGAGGAGTCTAACACGGGTCACGAGATGAGTGAGGATGACTGTAACCGTTCTGGCCAGGATGTCAGTAGTGAAAAGGTAAAGTGAGCTGCAAAGTCTGCACTCCGTCCATGTTTGATAGTGCCATTGCGTTTTTCGGTTTAAATCGCCTCAAGAAAAAAATATTACATGTGTAACGCCTGTTTCACACCGCAAGCGTCAGCGGCGCGTGAGCAGAGCGTGCGCAGCGCGCATGTCGAGCAGTAGCAGCACGCAGGCGTTTGCCTTTCACACCAGCTGCGTTTGCAGCGCACAGCTCTTCGGCAGCTGCTGCAGAGATCAACCTATCTGTCTATTCTATCTAGTTACCCATGTCTCTCTATATACAAATACACTTTTTAAACTTTTCATCTGCACCAAGGCCCCTCCTATGCTGTGTCTTTAACCTGCAAATGTTTATTTTACAAATTTTATAGATCAAATAGTACTGTTTGCTTCTCAAGCTAACTTATATGAGAAGTGTCTACAGTCAGAAGACAATCGCCTGTGATATCATGTTATTTGATTATCAGTTTGCTGTAGACCTAGTTATAATCATATTTATGCAACATAGTTATAATGATATTTATACATGATCAAACTAGTGTTGCTTTCTCCGCTTCAGTAATGTCCAGCGGCAGAATAACAGCTCGTTAATTCATGCTCGTGCAGAGGATGAGACGGACGAAAGTAACCAATGCATGCCATTCTTTTACTTATTTTCGTGTTGTCAGATTCACAGTGCAAACAGCTCCCGGTAGGAATAACTCGAGTGAACATAAAACAAAGCCGATTAAAACTTCCTTAATCTGCTCAGCTGCACAGAACACAGCGAGCTCACATCATCCAGCATGCGTGTCGAACAACACTACCCACAATACACTTCGCTATGGACTACAAATGCCGTAAATATTCTATTTCCCCTCTCCTACCGCACTAGTGTGCAACTTAAGCAAAACTGCTACTAAAAGTGTTTTACATTTGGTTTTGTAGTTCGGGCCTAAATAAATGTTTGTTGGCGTTTTTAATCGTTTTAAGTTTATTTGAATGACTATATATAAACCATTTGACATTATTAACGCATTTATTGTGTAAAATTGGTACTTTTTACTGTCATTCAATGTGTTTTGGTCATTCTCAATGCACTGTCACTTTAATTGAGCGTGAGCAGCGCGTCAAAAATAGACCCAGCGCCGAAACTATCGCTGCACTGCTGCTTCGGCGACGCTCACGCGCTGCTGTTGCGTGCGGTACGAAAGCTGTAATCTGTTAACATGGACGCCGAAAACACACGCGCCGCTGACGCTTGCGGTGTGAAACAGGCGTAAGCATAATAGTTGCCATGCAAGCGTGCTACACAACTCGTTGGGTTGTTCGTCCTGTAGCATCACGCAAACAGCAGCAGGGGAGACCTGCGCCAGTCACTAAATCCAGCATAGGTGCTCTCAACCCTCCGCCACATACTGTCTTTATGTTGTGCACTGTGTTTTTCATTAGGTCAACTGTGCTCGGGTGTTGTATTAAAATCTGACCCCGGGGACAAATCTGACTCTGATGCGTGCGTGTGCACGCAGATCACACATATCGGCTCTCGGCTATCAACTACAAATTGTAGACGTGTTGCTGTAATACATGGAGACTAATTGCAAGGATTTTATTATTTTTTTATTATTATTACTGGGTGACGTGCATGTAAACATGACCGATTATCAGCCATGAAATAAACTTTTGCAAACAATGTGTGTACAACTGTGAAACAATGAGTAAAACTGAAGACCATGTATTAATTACTTTTGTTTAGTTTTTGAGTCACTTTTTCTCTAATTGCATTTTTATCTTTTTCAGGACCCCGGCAGTAGTGTTCCCGGGAAAAAATTCAGGCGATGGTGGAAATCCTGATGGACTCTCCTTTTTATTTATTTTCTTCTTCTTCTTTTTTTCTCTCCTTTCCTCTTTCCGTCAAAGACGACAACGTGTGCATGGCAAGCTGTTTTGGCATTGAATCGATAACCTGTACACGTGTCTATTTTCATGTTACTTGTGCTTAATTTTTAGGTACAAGGGTTAAGTACTAGTAACATGAAAATAGATACTAGTACGGGTTCTAGATTAAATGCCAAAACAGCTTGCCATAGTGAGAAATATCCAGCTGCAGGCCAGCAGAACCACACATGTTTCAGGCACACTATCTAGGCAAACTATGTGTGGTAACTAAGTCATTGGGAGCATTATCGCTTGGTTAAAATTGCTTTGTTGTAAACTATAAAAAACAAACTAATATTGTGTCACATTAAAATTAATTACTATAGTTAATCATGTAAACAATATATAATATAGTTATAATTTGAATATCTTAACTGATTATGTCTCTCTCTCTATTTATATATAGATCTTTTTATATATTATATATATAATATATTTATATCTATTTATATATTTTATATATATATATATATATATATATATAAATCTAATATTAATTGATATAAATTGATTATCTTAACTGATTAAGTGTAATAAACTAATTCAGGATCTATCATGCTTGGTTAAAATTGCTTTGTTGTAAACCTATAAAAAACAAACAATAATGTGTCACATTAAAATTAATTACTATAGTTCATCATGTAAACAATATATAATATAGTTATAATTTGAATATCTTAACTGATTATGTATATATATAGATCTTTATATATATTTATATATTATATATATATATATATATGTAATGTTAATTGATCTAATATTAATTGATATACATTGATTATCTTAACTGATTAAGTGTAATAAACTAATTCAGGATCTATCATGCTTGGTTAAAATTGCTTTGTTGTAAACTATAAAAACAAACAATAATGTGTCACATTATAAATTAATTACTATAGTTCATCATGTAAACAATATATAATATAGTTATAATTTGAATATCTTAACTGATTATGTCTCTATATATATATAGATCTTTATGTATATTTATATATATATATATAATGTTAATTGATCTAATATTAATTGATATACATTGATTATCTTAACTGATTAAGTGTAGTAAACTAATTCAGGATCTATCATGCTTGGTTAAAATTGCTTTGTTGTAAACTATAAAAACAAACAATAATGTGTCACATTAAAATTAATTACTATAGTTCATCATGTAAACAATATATAATATAGTTATAATTATGTATTATATATATATATATAATATTTTATATATATATAGATATCTTTATAGATATAGATTATATATAAATATATATATATATATATATATATAATGAGAGAGAGATAAAATTTATATATATATATATAGAAGTAGATAATGTCCAAGCATTAACATCCGTCGTAGCCATATATGGTTTGCCTAGATCGTGTGTGCCTGAAAAGTGTGTGGTTCTGCAGGCCTGTAGCTGGATAGTATTGGTCTGTTTAAACTTTGTTAAAATCTTATTCTGCATGCAAAAACAAATGTTACGTTGAAATAAACGTTTAAGACAATTCTGTGTTGTATTGAGTTTTTACATTCTGGAAAATGTCTCCATTAATTGTTATGCGCATCTCAGAATATATATATATATATATATATATATATATATTTTTTTTTTTTTAATGCTTGATGGAAAGCCAAGATGCTCAAGTTTTAAAACAACATAAAAAAATGTGTGTGTATGCATATATATATATATGTGTGTGTGTATACACGTGTGTGTATATGTATATATATATACATACATACACACACACACAAATATATACATATATATATACATACATTATGTATGTATATATATATATGTATATATTTGTGTGTGTGTATGTGTATATATGTGTATATATACATACAAACACATATATATATATATGTATACATACATATATATATGTATGTATATGTGTGAGTATAGATGTACAATTAAAATTATTAGAATGAGTAAAAGCAGTCTGGCGGTTGGGTCTGAACGTTTCAAACGTTGTCCACTAGAGGGCAGGAAATGTCTTTTTATCACCCAACTTTAATGTCACTTGCCGTTTCATTGTGGTGCAGTTTATAAAATAAATGATCAATAACGGTCTTGATCTATACAATGGATCAACTCTGCTCAGTCTTCTCCTTCAGTCGTAAGTTAAATGCACTTGCTTTTTGCTTAGAGGAGTTAAATGATCGGGTAAAAAAATGCCATTACTAGTTAATAAACCAATTCTTATCATAAAATGAAAGCCACGCCTCTTTTGCCTCTGACGTCGTGCTGTCAATCATTCTGCTATTCGACGAACAACTTTATCATCGGCGGATCAAGGTAACAAAGACTACTGTTATTTAAACATTTCTTTTACTGTTACAGTAAACATTCCACAATTTTCGCAACATCTTTCGACGTGCTGTCAATCATACTTTTATTCGACGTCAAAGTTTTATCTTCGGTGGATCACGGTAACACAGACTACTGTTATTTAAATAGTTCTTTTACTGTTACAGTGAACATTCGACAATTTTCGCAACATCTTTCGACGTACTGTCAATAAAACGTTTGCTGAATCATCGTGCTTCGGTGAAATGACCACCGAATGACTAATTGGTACTTTAAACAATGAGGGCCGGATTAAGCAATGGGCCCAGGCGTCCGTCCGCACTTTGTATGCTCCACATAACGAGTGAGAGAAGTAGGAATCATTAATAAGTGTGTATATTATGGAGGATTCATATTCCTCGAACTGGATTGGAGAGATGTTTATTCAAATCATCTGCATTATAAGTTTGTAGAATTCATACATTATAAATACCCTTAAAAATAAATGTTAGTAGTGCTCCAGTGAACTTGAACAAGCATATTAAAATCCATTAATTTCCCCTAGTTGTATTAGTATATATATATATATATATATATATATATATATATATATATATATATATATATATATATATATATATATTTATTTATTTTTTTTTCAAAGTGTGCTTTAAATGCTTAAAAATTTTAAATATTTGTAGACTAGAAATAAATGTACTGTATATTATTTATTTAAAAAAATGGGGGCAATACATTACAGATAGATTTTTTTTAATATATTTTTTTATATATATAATATAATATATATAATATATATTTTTTTTATATAAACAAATATTATATTAATCTTATTTTTTTAATTCAACTATGGTATACTGTATAGGGGGCCTACAAGACATTGTGCCCAGGGGCCTAACCCTGACCAGTGTATAGGGATTACGCTGGTATTTTTGCAACCGCAGTAAAGTGACGGTCACACACCCTTTGATCGTTGCATGGATGTCCTTTATGGTTAGACCTCAAAAGACTTTTCTTTGCTTAAAAAAAAAAGGTATACATGAGCAATTGTTTGCAAATGTCAACTTGCCATTAAAAAAAGTTTTACAATGCTTTAAAACTTCTCAAAAATGTATCTATCTGTGTATTCAAACTATTATACTTGATTTAGCATAGTCACACAAGTGGCAATCTGTCACATCCATATCAGAGAGAGAGATCACATCCATAAA
>NC_141025.1:30000-42500 GCF_052040795.2 Danio rerio | reverse complement strand
AAAATGTGTCCAGATTTGCAAATGTAAGAAACAAATTGCCCAAGTATCAGGGAACATCTTAATACACTTAAAATGTTGTTTAAAAAATAAAATAGTGATGTAGACATTTGACACATTAGCTTTCTCATCTTACTTCCTTCCTCCATCCCATTCAGGAGCAAGTTTTAAAACTCTCGTTTTATGTCCTTTAAACGTGAAACAAACACTGAGAAAAAAAAACCAACAACACATTTTCTTTCGTGCATTTTTGTTGTTTGTTTTGTTTCTAGTCCAAAATGCTCAATCAATACCTATTATGTACACAATTGCAAAACATTAATAAAATGTATTTCTTAAAATGTCTGTAATTTTAGAAACACAGTTAATAAGCATGTTTAAAATCCTACTAGTGTCTGTTGTTCACCATGAAAGTAGTAATGCCTCAGTTACTACAAAAAACAAAAAAGTCACTCCTGACCCCTGTTACTCCCCACCCTTTTACGGTTTTGCTTAGTAAATATTGCACTGCGTCCATGCTATTCGCTATTTATTAGCATTAACTTATTTTAAACAATCAAAGCTGACTATGTATAATAATTTGATGTCGTCGGTGAATGGTACCAGAAAAGTATAAAGAACGCAGGGCGTCGGGATGCATGTTAATGTTTTAACATTACAAATGCATTTACTTTCACTGTTGATCCTTTTATTGAGACGAATAAAATGACATCATTTTTATGCTACATTGGAATAGTATTGTATGTCGACCAAAGTGATGACTATCATGACAATAACAGCAGCAGCAGCAGCAACAACAACAACAACATCAACAACAACAACAATAGTCTCTTCTCTTATGGATCTTGACACTAGAGTATCTGAAAGATTGCATGAAACTAGCCACGTTTCTACTGTCGTGCCTAAAGCAAGCGAGTCAAGGCCAGTTGCGTTTACACTGTAACTTCCGGGGCCTAATCGGGCCGAATCAGGGCTCTCTCGGGGCCAGCGGCCCGCCGAATACCTTTGCCCCAAAGAGGGACAGCTGGGCCTTCGGGGCGGAGTGAGAGGCGGAAACTAGTTTTCGGATCGCACACGAGTACATGCGCCAAACAAAAAAAAACAAATAAAATAAATAAGGGAAAGAAAACATCTGGCCTTATAGGCTAGGGGTCTTTTTGCGTATGGTCACCCTTATGTTTCCCTTTTAAATGCATGGCTGTTGCGTGAAATAATAAAGTTCTATAGACCGCAATAATCTTTATTGTATAAAAAAGCCCTGGTTCGCACAGTGCAAATGCAGCTATTGAAAATGAATCATGCTTAAAATTCAGCTTGACTTCCATTTACAAGCAATGCACATCATTTTAACTTTCTTTTCACCATTTATATGACAAGATGTACTTCTCCGATGAAGAGCTGGACCTTTCCCTGGAGGAAACAGTGGAAGTCAAACTGAAGACGTTGGAAACCTTTGCCATCGAGGAGATCTCCAAGCTACAGGAGGACACCAGGGTCCTCCAGGAAGCAGCAGAGAAAGCAATGGAGGGAGACGTGGCTGCCTTGAAGGCAGACCTGGCCTCGCTTAAAACGCTTGTTGCGGACCAAGAGCAACAGCTGCAGGAACTGAGGGAGAGGCTGGAAAGGAACATTGGGCCTGAAGTCCTAGACATGCCCTCAACTTCGGGAGATGACAACAGCGCGCAGAAAAGGAAAAGAGAAGAGGAAGAGCTTGACGTCCACTTGACGGAGTTTTGGCCCGAGAACCCCGATCCTGATGACATAATGACGCCGAGACAACAGGCGTTTTTCAACTTCATGATGGATCATCTGACAGTTGTTGGTGAGAACAGAACCCCTTTAAATATTAATAAAAAATCTTAACACTTTTTACAAAACAGCAGTAATCGCAAATACATACCTGTTATTTCCAACAGACCCAAGTAACCTGGACAGTCACTTAGAAGATTTGAAGGCGGATGGAGTTACACGGGGAGTGTGGACAGCGGACTTTGTGCCAGACAGCTACCTGAGGAAGAAAATGAAGACGTACATTAAAGAAAGGCACACCAAAATTTTTGAAAAGAGGGAACGCATGAGACTGC
Organism: Danio rerio; assembly: GCF_052040795.2. NCBI lineage: Eukaryota > Metazoa > Chordata > Actinopteri > Cypriniformes > Danionidae > Danio > Danio rerio. The sequence continues at coordinate 40,419 of NC_141025.1, read as the reverse complement.
AAAAGTTAGTTAAAAAACAAGTTTAGATTTGTTATGTTTTTTAAAAAAATAGTTTAATTTTATTTTGTTCGATTGGGAGTGGGGGGGGAGGGTTGTATGTGTGGGGGTGTTCCTTGGTGTTCAATTTTTTTAATTTTTAAATAGTTATTGTTTTTTTGTGTGGGGGTGTTCTTGGGGGTTACATTTTTTACATTTAAATAACTCAATAAACATTTGTAATTGCTTCAATTATTTTGTTTGTTCTTTTTTTAAAAAATCTCTCTCTCTCTCTCTCTTTCTCTCTCTCTATCTATCTTTAAATTAACAATTTCTTATGGTGTGTAGGGTGTATACATATTTTGCAGCTAGTCTAGATGTCAATTTGTCCTCTCCGAGTACATGGTAAAGTTTTAAATAAAAAATTTCTCTAGTCGTGGTGTATTTGGGGCAAAACAGAAGGAAGTGTGTTTCATCCTCTATTTTGTATGTGTCACACTGTTTACATATTCTCTGCTCTTTAGGAGTCCAGGATTTTTTATGTTTGCCTTTTTCTATTTCTAGATAAACCTTCACCTTCTATTTCTAAAGAATGTGCTTTTATTTTAATTGTTTTAATGATAAATAATTTGCCAACTGTGTGGTTCTATTTAGGGCCGAATAACATTTAAGTTTATTCTGGAGGTTGAATTCAGTTTTCAGTTTCTCATCATAGGTAAACTTTGATGTTTTGTCTATTTGTTTGTGAAGGTTTTGTTTGGGGGACGGGTTCGTTTTTTTTGTTGTTTTTTGTTTGTTTTTTTAGTAGCTCAGATACCAGTGTGTTTAGAGGATGAGACACTGTAGGTTTTTCATTAGCCAGAAGGGCTTTATATTAGACAGACTGGGGGTCAGACTGATGCAGGTGCAGCCAGAACTCAACAGCTCGTTTCTGAATCTCCAACTTTAGCGGGTATAAACCCAGTTCAGCCCTGCAGGCAATGTTAGAGGTGTCTCTGTGGATATGTAATATGTTTTTAGCAAATTCTAATTGTGTTCGTTCAATTAAACTTTTATTCAAATTTTAATACTGGTGCCCAAATTTCACTTCCATATAGTAAGAGATCTGGATGCCCAGGTAAGAGTAACTCTCTTCTCTCTCTCTCTCTCTCTCTCTCTCTCTCTCTCTCTCTCTCTCTCTCTCTCTCTCTCTCTCTCTCTCTATGTATACTGGCAACACTGGGATACTAGTCACTGTGAATGGTTTGGTTACTATGACTAACTGGGAACACTATAATAGTTTTATTCACATTTATCATCATGCTTTTTCTACTAATGTTTCTGTGCACTGCCGAGACTGGAATTGAGTATTTATTTATTGTTTTTAAAATCTCTATTAAAAACTACTTTGTTGCCAGAGTGGTGCATTGTGCGGTTTAAATGGGCCGTCACACTTTCATAATTAGATTCAGGCAGATAGCCAAATTTCAACAAGTTTAAAATATAGGAATTGTTTTTGTAACTTATTTTTGAGTAAAGAAATTTTCAGTGTAACACAAATAATGTATATATATATATATATATATATATATATATATATTTATATAGACAACTTTAAGTCACGTTTAAAAAAATAAAGCTAATGTTATACCAGAGATGTTTACCCTGGGTGCAACCAATAAAATAAATGAAATAAAGTCTTAAAAAAAAGATTTAAAAATAAATAAAAAAATATATACGTGTGTGTGTGTAAGTGTGTGTGTGTATATATATATATATATATATATATATATATATATATATATATATATATATATATATATATATAAATTATATACATTTCATTATAAATTATAAATATAAATTATATAAATTATAATTATATAAATATATATAGTCTGTTCATCCATCCATCCATCCATGCAGTAAGTGTCCTTTATTGAATCATATCTGTGCAGTTACATATCCCTGATAATAACCCCAACTGGAAATGTTGATTAAATTGCCCCCTCTAGTGTACAAAAGGGGATATGGCATGTGTTCGAAATGGCTAAAAAGTGCAATACCATAGCAGGTTCGAACAGCATAGAGGGCGCTAATTTTCATTTACCTATGTGTTATTAGATATGATGTTTAAAAGAGCAAATTAATATCTGTCTGATACTGTCACAGTGTGTCTGATATTTTTTTCTTCTGGAGAAAGTCTTGTTTTTTTTATTTTGGGGAGAATAAAAGTAGTTTAAAAAAAAAAGATTAAAAAATATTATAAAAAAGATTTTAAAAATAAATTAAAAAATATATACGTGTGTGTGTGTGTGTGTGTGTGTATATATATATATATATATATATATATATATATATATATATATATATATATATATATATATATATATATATATATATATATACATGTGTGTATTCACATTTATCATCATGCTTTTTCTACTAATGTTTCTGTGCACTGCCGAGACTGGAATTGAGTATTTATTTATTGTTTTTAAAATCTCTATTAAAAACTACTTTGTTGCCAGAGTGGTGCATTGTGCGGTTTAAATGGGCCGTCACACTTTCATAATTAGATTCAGGCAGATAGCCAAATTTCAACAAGTTTAAAATATAGGAATTGTTTTTGTAACTTATTTTTGAGTAAAGAAATTTTCAGTGTAACACAAATAATGTATATATATATATATATATATATATATATATATATATATATATATATATATATTTATATAGACAACTTTAAGTCACGTTTAAAAAAATAAAGCTAATGTTATACCAGAGATGTTTACCCTGGGTGCAACCAATAAAATAAATGAAATAAAGTCTTAAAAAAAAGATTTAAAAATAAATAAAAAAATATATACGTGTGTGTGTGTAAGTGTGTGTGTGTGTATATATATATATATATATATATATATATATATATATATATATATATATATATATATATATATATATATATAAATTATATACATTTAATTATAAATTAAAAAATATAAATTATATAAATTATAATTATATAAATATATATAGTCTGTTCATCCATCCATCCATGCAGTAAGTGTCCTTTATTGAATCATATCTGTGCAGTTACATATCCCTGATAATAACCCCAACTGGAAATGTTGATTAAATTGCCCCCTCTAGTGTACAAAAGGGGATATGGCATGTGTTCGAAATGGCTAAAAAGTGCAATACCATAGCAGGTTCGAACAGCATAGAGGGCGCTAATTTTCATTTACCTCTGTGTTTTAATCAGATATGATGTTTAAAAGAGCAAATTAATATCTGTCTGATACTGTCACAGTGTGTCTGATATTTTTTTCTTCTGGAGAAAGTCTTGTTTTTTTTTATTTTGGGGAGAATAAAAGTAGTTTAAAAAAAAAGATTAAAAAATATTATAAAAAAGATTTTAAAAATAAATTAAAAAATATATACGTGTGTGTGTGTGTGTGTGTGTGTATATATATATATATATATATATATATATATATATATATACATGTGTGTGTGTGTATTTATATATATATATAAATACACACAATTTATATATATATAAATTATATACATTCAATTATAAATTATAAATATTAATTATATAAATATATATAGTCTGTTCATCCATCCATCCATGCAGTAAGTGTCCTTTATTGAATCATATCTGTGCAGTTACATATCCCTGATAATAACCTCCACTGGAAATGTACCGTTTGAATGTAATTTAGGAAAAGCCATCATACTTCAGATAAAAAAATAAAAAAAAACACTTTCATTTCTTTTAAAGTAGTTTATGTAGTTAGATACAGACTATGTGAATACCAACAAAGTTTAATACTAGTAATAAAACACACTATCACTGCTACTAATATATTTAAATAATAGTAGCATAATATGTTAATATACTAAAAAGTTGTACTTTTCCAAGCTCTCCTAGGATGAGGAAAGAAAGAGGGACGAAGAAGCCCTAACTAAAACACAGCTGATACAAACAATCAAAAATAGTTACCAATTTGATTGGTTGCATCAGCTGTGTTCAATTTGGGCGGGATCAAAACTGTGCAGAGCTGCGGCCCTCTATAAATTGAGCTTGAGACCCGAGCCAGAGATGAATCCTTTTAGAAGATGTGCTGATGGAGAAATACTGGTTGTCTGACTAATGCTGTTTCACACTTCTCTTCTTGCAGGAACTGAGGGAAAGGCATGTAACAGGAACAGTGAGGATGAAGTGCAAGAGATGGCTGCCACCTACGACCACCTATTCAATTTTTGCTTAGCTTCATGATGTAACATCTGATCAGTCAAAGGTGAGACCTGAACCAATTTACACCTTACTCAAAATGGTGGTCAGTTGCTAAACACAAATACCTGTTATTTCCATCAGACCTAAGTAACCTTGAGGGATGTGTCCATGGCTAAGGCGGAAGGAGATGTGATGACAGAAGACCGTGTGTGTCAGAATTCTAGCTAAATTAAATAAAATAAAAAAAACTAAATTATACACTAAATGAGGACTCAGAACCCCTGAAACGCATAAATAACCGCCCCAATCACACCAAATATACAAAACAGGGTTGACCTAAACTTTTCACATTTTCCACTAAATTCTGAAGTCTTTCCAGTTTTTTTTTTTTTTTTTTTTTTGCACGAGACTTCCTACCAGCACAACAAAAACTGTTTCTCAAGACAACTGCCTACTGCAACTTTAACAATATTGTTTTCAAAATTGTTTTGTCCTCTTTTTAAAATCTTCTCTCTCTCTCTCTCTCTCTCTCTCTCTCTCTCTCTCTCTCTCTCTCTCTCTCAGGGGATGACTTCAACTTCAGGGGATGACTTCAACTTCAGGGGGTTACAAAGAGAGAGATGAGGGAGCTTGACAGCCTCTTGAAGTAGTTTTGGACTGAGAAGACTGATCCTGATGGCAGAATGAATGAGACAGCAGGCGTTTTTTAACTTCATCATGGACTATTTGCTCTATATTGGTGAGAACTGAACCCCTTTACGTAACACTTTTTACAAAACAGTATAATCGCAAAACGCATACCTGTTCTTTCCACCAGACCCAAGTAACCTGGAGAGTGACGCATCCCTATTGAAGGCGGAAGGAGTTAGACTGGCTGTGTGGACAGCTCTGTGTGCCAGACAGCTACCTGAGACAAAAGAAGATTTACATCAAAGAAAGGCACAAAATTTTGCAAAACAGGGAACGTATGAGACTTCAAAATTTAGGTACAAAAAAATCGTCAAAGGTTTACATGTTTTGTGTATTTGGTGTGATTGTGTGTTGGGGCGTTCTTGAGAGGTCTTGAGTTTTTTTTTTTTTTTAATTTATTTTTTTTTTTTTTAAACATTTAAAATATTTCGAATTGAGAAAACGACAAGCTGAGGGTGTGTTGTGTTTTTCAGGGGTTCTGAGCAGCACTAGTACACTGAAAAGTGTTTAATGCTGAACTGTTGCAAACAATTTACTTGTGTTGAATTTAAACAAACAAATTAAACTTAATAATGTTCAACTTAATTTGTCTGTTTAAATTCGGCTAAATTGTTACAACCACTTAACGTAAAAAAAGTTAAAGGAATCATCTTTGAATATAATTTTCAGTGTAAGAATGAAACTTAATAAATATTTATAATTGTTCTAAATATTGTCTTTGTAGTTCTTCTTCTTCTCTTTTTCTTTTTAAATCTCCATGTATACTTTAAACACTGGGATACTAGTCACTGTGAATGGTTTGGTTACCATGATTAACTGGGAACACTGTTGCCAGTTAATTTGACTGTCCAGTTAACAGAGCGGTCACTAACTGGGAGCTGCTTGCTGTCATGTACTGTAGTGTTAATACTGCAAACACAATTTTGTGTGTATGTAATTTTATTAACATTTTTATCATCATGCTTTTTCTATTAAAGTTTCTGTGCACTGCTGAGAGTGGAATTGAGTATTTATTTATTGTTTTTAAAATCTGTATTAAACTACTTTGTTGCCAGAATGATGCATTGTGCAGTTTAGATGATCGGTCACACTTTCATGTTTAGATTCAGGCAGAGACTCTGTGCAAGTGTGTTTAATGTCTAAATCATGGCTCACCAACCTTTTTCCATTTATTTATTTATATATATATATCTTCGTGAGTTTTTTTTTTTTTTTTTTTTTTTTAATAATAGATGTGACTTTTTTTTTTTATATATATATATATATATATATATATATAAATATATTGCATGCCATTATCTCTCACACACAAAGTGTATCTTACTGAATTTAAAATAAAACAATGCCTTGACACTTGCTGTTTTTGTGATCAGTAATGCCAGTCGATGAGCTGCTGGAAAATGCAACAGTTAGAAGTACATAAATGTATCTTCATGTTAAAATTAAAATCTTTTCTGTAATTTGCAAGATCAAAACAAACAACAACACCACACCCAGAGCAAATCAGAACGAAGCAACCTTGACCATTCATGACACCCATAGAAGCCTTAGAGAAGCATCAGATGCCTTTACAAAAACAGACATTCCTGCTGCGCAGACAAAGCTGGCTGCTCTAAAGTCGATCATTGCAGACCAGAAGCAAAGAAGTTGAGCTGGATGGCCTCCTGGAGCCATTTTGACCTGAGCAATCAGATCCCATGGAGAGGGTGAATCAAAGGCAGCATATGTGGAGTGGAGAGTAAGCCTTATACAGATGAACCTGTTTGACAACCTAAGAATTTCTCAATCAAAGTCAAGATCACTTGTTAATATTAATAATAAAATAAAAACTAAACTCCTGACAGTACATGGCGTTTTGATTGTTTATCTCGTAAATATATATATATCTTTTTATTTTAGTGTGTGTGTGTGTGTGTTTTGGTTACATGTGACTTTAGTTGCAAATATAGCCAACATGCATGCGCACACACACACACACATACACAAATCTAAAAAAGTCACAAATGCAATCTGCTACTGTGTGAAAATTTGATGTTATTTACAGGTGTGCAGAAAATTAGCATTATCGATCAGCTTCTGCTCAGGGGAAGTAGGGATCATCTGTGGCAGTGTAATTTTGTCTCCACATATGCTCAATTCAAAGAAGCAATCCTCAAATCTTTTTTTCAGTTTTCATTTATTTTTGCATGAGGAAACATCTCATCCTTCATCATAATGCCTGTGAGTGTCCAGTCAGCATGCATCATTTGATCAACGTTTCAAAATATATTTTCAAAAAGAAAATCTTTTCCACATTAGCTTCAACAGTACAAAAGGAAAATGCGTCTTTTGGTTTCTTTTTGCACCGTTTGAATCTAATTTAGGAAAAGCCATCATACTTCAGATTACAAAAATAATCAAAAAGAAACAAAAAGAAGCCCTAATTAAAACACAGCTAATCCAAATAATTAAAAATAATTAACAATTTGATTGGTGGCATCAGCTGTGTTCAATTTAGGCGGGAGCAAAACTGTGCATAGCTGCGGCCTTCTATAAATTGAGTTTGAGACCCGAGCCAGAGATTAATGCTTTTAGAAGATGTGCTGATGGAGAAATACTGGGTTGTCTGACTAATGCTGGTTCTCGCTTGTCTTCTTGCAGGAACTGAGGGACAGGCATGTGAGGCTGAAGTGCAAGAGATGGCTGCCACCTACGACCACCACCTATTCAGTTTTTCCTTAACTTCATGATGCAATGTCTGATCAGTTCAAAAGGTGAGACCTGAACCACTTTACACCATAACATTTCCACAAAATGGTGGTCAGTTGCTAAACACAAATACCTGTTATTTCCATCAGACCTAAGTAACCTTGAGGGATGTGTCCATGGCTAAGGCGGAAGGAGATGTCATGACAGAGGACTGTGTGTGTCGGAATTCTAGCTGAATAAAAAAAATACTAAATTATACACTAAATGAGGGACTCAGAACCCCTGAAACGCATCAACAACTGCCCCAATCACACCAAATGTACAAAACGGGTTGAACTTTATTTGCATGACAAATAGATTTAACCCTAACACAACCCTAACCCTAACCCTAACCCTAACCCTAACCCTAACCCTAACCCTAACCCTAACCCTAACCCTAACCCTAACCCTAACCCTAACCCTAACCCTAACCCTAACCCTAACCCTAACCCTAACCCTAACCCTAACCCTAACCCTAACCCTAACCCTAACCCTAACCCAACCCTAACCCTAACCCTAACCCTAACCCTAACCCTAACCCTAACCCTAACCCTAACCCTAACCCTAACCCTAACCCTAACCCTAACCCTAACCCTACCCTAACCCTAACCCTAACCCTAACCCTAACCCTAACCCTAACCCTAACCCTAACCCTAACCCTAACCCTAACCCTAACCCTAACCCTAACCCTAACCCTAACCCTAACCCTAACCCTAACCCTAACCCTAACCCTAACCCTACCCTAACCCTAACCCTAACCCTAACCCTAACCCTAACCCTAACCCTAACCCTAACCCTAACCCTAACCCTAACCCTAACCCTAACCCTAACCCTAACCCTAACCTAACCCTAACCCTAACCCTAACCCTAACCCTAACCCTAACCCTAACCCTAACCCTAACCCTAACCCTAACCCTAACCCTAACCCTAAACCCTAACCCTAACCCTAACCCTAACCCTAACCCTAACCCTAACCCTAACCCTAACCCTAACCCTAACCCTAACCCTAACCCTAACCCTAACCCTAACCCTAACCCTAACCCTAACCCTAACCCTAACCCTAACCCTAACCCTAACCCTAACCCTAACCCTAACCCTAACCCTAACCCTAACCCTAACCCTAACCCTAACCCTAACCCTAACCCTAACCCTAACCCTAACCCTAACCCTAACCCTAACCCTAACCCTAACCCTAACCCTAACCCTAACCCTAACCCTAACCCTAACCCTAACCCTAACCCTAACCCTAACCCTAACCCTAACCCTAACCCTAACCCTAACCCTAACCCTAACCCTAACCCTAACCCTAACCCTAACCCTAACCCTAACCCTAACCCTAACCCTAACCCTAACCCTAACCCTAACCCTAACCCTAACCCTAACCCTAACCCTACCCTAACCCTAACCCTAACCCTAACCCTAACCCTAACCCTAACCCTAACCCTAACCCTAACCCTAACCCTAACCCTAACCCTAACCCTAACCCTAACCCTAACCCTAACCCTAACCCTAACCCTAACCCTAACCCTAACCCTAACCCTAACCCTAACCCTAACCCTAACCCTAACCCTAACCCTAACCCTAACCCTAACCCTAACCCTAACCCTAACCCTAACCCTAACCCTAACCCTAACCCTAACCCTAACCCTAACCCTAACCCTAACCCTAACCCTAACCCTAACCCTAACCCTAACCCTAACCCTAACCCTAACCCTAACCCTAACCCTAACCCTAACCCTAACCCTAACCCTAACCCTAACCCTAACCCTAACCCTAACCCTAACCCTAACCCTAACCCTAACCCTAACCCTAACCCTAACCCTAACCCTAACCCTAACCCTAACCCTAACCCTAACCCTAACCCTAACCCTAACCCTAACCCTAACCCTAACCCTAACCCTAACCCTAACCCTAACCCTAACCCTAACCCTAACCCTAACCCTAACCCTAACCCTAACCCTAACCCTAACCCTAACCCTAACCCTAACCCTAACCCTAACCCTAACCCTAACCCTAACCCTAACCCTAACCCTAACCCTAACCCTAACCCTAACCCTAACCCTAACCCTAACCCTAACCCTAACCCTAACCCTAACCCTAACCCTAACCCTAACCCTAACCCTAACCCTAACCCTAACCCTAACCCTAACCCTAACCCTAACCCTAACCCTAACCCTAACCCTAACCCTAACCCTAACCCTAACCCTAACCCTAACCCTAACCCTAACCCTAACCCTAACCCTAACCCTAACCCTAACCCTAACCCTAACCCTAACCCTAACCCTAACCCTAACCCTAACCCTAACCCTAACCCTAACCCTAACCCTAACCCTAACCCTAACCCTAACCCTAACCCTAACCCTAACCCTAACCTAACCCTAACCCTAACCCTAACCCTAACCCTAACCCTAACCCTAACCCTAACCCTAACCCTAACCCTAACCCTAACCCTAACCCTAACCCTAACCCTAACCCTAACCCTAACCCTAACCCTAACCCTAACCCTAACCCTAACCCTAACCCTAACCCTAACCCTAACCCTAACCCTAACCCTAACCCTAACCCTAACCCTAACCCTAACCCTAACCCTAACCCTAACCCTAACCCTAACCCTAACCCTAACCCTAACCCTAACCCTAACCCTAACCCTAACCCTAACCCTAACCCTAACCCTAACCCTAACCCTAACCCTAACCCTAACCCTAACCCTAACCCTAACCCTAACCCTAACCCTAACCCTAACCCTAACCCTAACCCTAACCCTAACCCTAACCCTAACCCTAACCCTAACCCTAACCCTA
>NC_141025.1:0-25000 GCF_052040795.2 Danio rerio | reverse complement strand
TAACCCTAACCCTAACCCTAACCCTAACCCTAACCCTAACCCTAACCCTAACCCTAACTACCCTAACCCTAACCCTAACTAACCCTAGTTGACTACCCTAACCCTAGTTGACTACCCCTAGTTGACTACCCCTAGTTGACTACCCCTAGTTGACTACCCCTAGTTGACTACCCCTAGTTGACTACCCCTAGTTGACTACCCCTAGTTGACTACCCCTAGTTGACTACCCCTAGTTGACTACCCCTAGTTGACTACCCCTAGTTGACTACCCCTAGTTGACTACCCCTAGTTGACTACCCCTAGTTGACTACCCCTAGTTGACTACCCCTAGTTGACTACCCCTAGTTGACTACCCCTAGTTGACTACCCCTAGTTGACTACCCCTAGTTGACTACCCCTAGTTGACTACCCCTAGTTGACTACCCCTAGTTGACTACCCCTAGTTGACTACCCCTAGTTGACTACCCCTAGTTGACTACCCCTAGTTGACTACCCCTAGTTGACTACCCCTAGTTGACTACCCCTAGTTGACTACCCCTAGTTGACTACCCCTAGTTGACTACCCCTAGTTGACTACCCCTAGTTGACTACCCCTAGTTGACTACCCCTAGTTGACTACCCCTAGTTGACTACCCCTAGTTGACTACCCCTAGTTGACTACCCCTAGTTGACTACCCCTAGTTGACTACCCCTAGTTGACTACCCCTAGTTGACTACCCCTAGTTGACTACCCCTAGTTGACTACCCCTAGTTGACTACCCCTAGTTGACTACCCCTAGTTGACTACCCCTAGTTGACTACCCCTAGTTGACTACCCCTAGTTGACTACCCCTAGTTGACTACCCCTAGTTGACTACCCCTAGTTGACTACCCCTAGTTGACTACCCCTAGTTGACTACCCCTAGTTGACTACCCCTAGTTGACTACCCCTAGTTGACTACCCCTAGTTGACTACCCCTAGTTGACTACCCCTAGTTGACTACCCCTAGTTGACTACCCCTAGTTGACTACCCCTAGTTGACTACCCCTAGTTGACTACCCCTAGTTGACTACCCCTAGTTGACTACCCCTAGTTGACTACCCCTAGTTGACTACCCCTAGTTGACTACCCCTAGTTGACTACCCCTAGTTGACTACCCCTAGTTGACTACCCCTAGTTGACTACCCCTAGTTGACTACCCCTAGTTGACTACCCCTAGTTGACTACCCCTAGTTGACTACCCCTAGTTGACTACCCCTAGTTGACTACCCCTAGTTGACTACCCCTAGTTGACTACCCCTAGTTGACTACCCCTAGTTGACTACCCCTAGTTGACTACCCCTAGTTGACTACCCCTAGTTGACTACCCCTAGTTGACTACCCCTAGTTGACTACCCCTAGTTGACTACCCCTAGTTGACTACCCCTAGTTGACTACCCCTAGTTGACTACCCCTAGTTGACTACCCCTAGTTGACTACCCCTAGTTGACTACCCCTAGTTGACTACCCCTAGTTGACTACCCCTAGTTGACTACCCCTAGTTGACTACCCCTAGTTGACTACCCCTAGTTGACTACCCCTAGTTGACTACCCCTAGTTGACTACCCCTAGTTGACTACCCCTAGTTGACTACCCCTAGTTGACTACCCCTAGTTGACTACCCCTAGTTGACTACCCCTAGTTGACTACCCCTAGTTGACTACCCCTAGTTGACTACCCCTAGTTGACTACCCCTAGTTGACTACCCCTAGTTGACTACCCCTAGTTGACTACCCCTAGTTGACTACCCCTAGTTGACTACCCCTAGTTGACTACCCCTAGTTGACTACCCCTAGTTGACTACCCCTAGTTGACTACCCCTAGTTGACTACCCCTAGTTGACTACCCCTAGTTGACTACCCCTAGTTGACTACCCCTAGTTGACTACCCCTAGTTGACTACCCCTAGTTGACTACCCCTAGTTGACTACCCCTAGTTGACTACCCCTAGTTGACTACCCCTAGTTGACTACCCCTAGTTGACTACCCCTAGTTGACTACCCCTAGTTGACTACCCCTAGTTGACTACCCCTAGTTGACTACCCCTAGTTGACTACCCCTAGTTGACTACCCCTAGTTGACTACCCCTAGTTGACTACCCCTAGTTGACTACCCCTAGTTGACTACCCCTAGTTGACTACCCCTAGTTGACTACCCCTAGTTGACTACCCCTAGTTGACTACCCCTAGTTGACTACCCCTAGTTGACTACCCCTAGTTGACTACCCCTAGTTGACTACCCCTAGTTGACTACCCCTAGTTGACTACCCCTAGTTGACTACCCCTAGTTGACTACCCCTAGTTGACTACCCCTAGTTGACTACCCCTAGTTGACTACCCCTAGTTGACTACCCCTAGTTGACTACCCCTAGTTGACTACCCCTAGTTGACTACCCCTAGTTGACTACCCCTAGTTGACTACCCCTAGTTGACTACCCCTAGTTGACTACCCCTAGTTGACTACCCCTAGTTGACTACCCCTAGTTGACTACCCCTAGTTGACTACCCCTAGTTGACTACCCCTAGTTGACTACCCCTAGTTGACTACCCCTAGTTGACTACCCCTAGTTGACTACCCCTAGTTGACTACCCCTAGTTGACTACCCCTAGTTGACTACCCCTAGTTGACTACCCCTAGTTGACTACCCCTAGTTGACTACCCCTAGTTGACTACCCCTAGTTGACTACCCCTAGTTGACTACCCCTAGTTGACTACCCCTAGTTGACTACCCCTAGTTGACTACCCCTAGTTGACTACCCCTAGTTGACTACCCCTAGTTGACTACCCCTAGTTGACTACCCCTAGTTGACTACCCCTAGTTGACTACCCCTAGTTGACTACCCCTAGTTGACTACCCCTAGTTGACTACCCCTAGTTGACTACCCCTAGTTGACTACCCCTAGTTGACTACCCCTAGTTGACTACCCCTAGTTGACTACCCCTAGTTGACTACCCCTAGTTGACTACCCCTAGTTGACTACCCCTAGTTGACTACCCCTAGTTGACTACCCCTAGTTGACTACCCCTAGTTGACTACCCCTAGTTGACTACCCCTAGTTGACTACCCCTAGTTGACTACCCCTAGTTGACTACCCCTAGTTGACTACCCCTAGTTGACTACCCCTAGTTGACTACCCCTAGTTGACTACCCCTAGTTGACTACCCCTAGTTGACTACCCCTAGTTGACTACCCCTAGTTGACTACCCCTAGTTGACTACCCCTAGTTGACTACCCCTAGTTGACTACCCCTAGTTGACTACCCCTAGTTGACTACCCCTAGTTGACTACCCCTAGTTGACTACCCCTAGTTGACTACCCCTAGTTGACTACCCCTAGTTGACTACCCCTAGTTGACTACCCCTAGTTGACTACCCCTAGTTGACTACCCCTAGTTGACTACCCCTAGTTGACTACCCCTAGTTGACTACCCCTAGTTGACTACCCCTAGTTGACTACCCCTAGTTGACTACCCCTAGTTGACTACCCCTAGTTGACTACCCCTAGTTGACTACCCCTAGTTGACTACCCCTAGTTGACTACCCCTAGTTGACTACCCCTAGTTGACTACCCCTAGTTGACTACCCCTAGTTGACTACCCCTAGTTGACTACCCCTAGTTGACTACCCCTAGTTGACTACCCCTAGTTGACTACCCCTAGTTGACTACCCCTAGTTGACTACCCCTAGTTGACTACCCCTAGTTGACTACCCCTAGTTGACTACCCCTAGTTGACTACCCCTAGTTGACTACCCCTAGTTGACTACCCCTAGTTGACTACCCCTAGTTGACTACCCCTAGTTGACTACCCCTAGTTGACTACCCCTAGTTGACTACCCCTAGTTGACTACCCCTAGTTGACTACCCCTAGTTGACTACCCCTAGTTGACTACCCCTAGTTGACTACCCCTAGTTGACTACCCCTAGTTGACTACCCCTAGTTGACTACCCCTAGTTGACTACCCCTAGTTGACTACCCCTAGTTGACTACCCCTAGTTGACTACCCCTAGTTGACTACCCCTAGTTGACTACCCCTAGTTGACTACCCCTAGTTGACTACCCCTAGTTGACTACCCCTAGTTGACTACCCCTAGTTGACTACCCCTAGTTGACTACCCCTAGTTGACTACCCCTAGTTGACTACCCCTAGTTGACTACCCCTAGTTGACTACCCCTAGTTGACTACCCCTAGTTGACTACCCCTAGTTGACTACCCCTAGTTGACTACCCCTAGTTGACTACCCCTAGTTGACTACCCCTAGTTGACTACCCCTAGTTGACTACCCCTAGTTGACTACCCCTAGTTGACTACCCCTAGTTGACTACCCCTAGTTGACTACCCCTAGTTGACTACCCCTAGTTGACTACCCCTAGTTGACTACCCCTAGTTGACTACCCCTAGTTGACTACCCCTAGTTGACTACCCCTAGTTGACTACCCCTAGTTGACTACCCCTAGTTGACTACCCCTAGTTGACTACCCCTAGTTGACTACCCCTAGTTGACTACCCCTAGTTGACTACCCCTAGTTGACTACCCCTAGTTGACTACCCCTAGTTGACTACCCCTAGTTGACTACCCCTAGTTGACTACCCCTAGTTGACTACCCCTAGTTGACTACCCCTAGTTGACTACCCCTAGTTGACTACCCCTAGTTGACTACCCCTAGTTGACTACCCCTAGTTGACTACCCCTAGTTGACTACCCCTAGTTGACTACCCCTAGTTGACTACCCCTAGTTGACTACCCCTAGTTGACTACCCCTAGTTGACTACCCCTAGTTGACTACCCCTAGTTGACTACCCCTAGTTGACTACCCCTAGTTGACTACCCCTAGTTGACTACCCCTAGTTGACTACCCCTAGTTGACTACCCCTAGTTGACTACCCCTAGTTGACTACCCCTAGTTGACTACCCCTAGTTGACTACCCCTAGTTGACTACCCCTAGTTGACTACCCCTAGTTGACTACCCCTAGTTGACTACCCCTAGTTGACTACCCCTAGTTGACTACCCCTAGTTGACTACCCCTAGTTGACTACCCCTAGTTGACTACCCCTAGTTGACTACCCCTAGTTGACTACCCCTAGTTGACTACCCCTAGTTGACTACCCCTAGTTGACTACCCCTAGTTGACTACCCCTAGTTGACTACCCCTAGTTGACTACCCCTAGTTGACTACCCCTAGTTGACTACCCCTAGTTGACTACCCCTAGTTGACTACCCCTAGTTGACTACCCCTAGTTGACTACCCCTAGTTGACTACCCCTAGTTGACTACCCCTAGTTGACTACCCCTAGTTGACTACCCCTAGTTGACTACCCCTAGTTGACTACCCCTAGTTGACTACCCCTAGTTGACTACCCCTAGTTGACTACCCCTAGTTGACTACCCCTAGTTGACTACCCCTAGTTGACTACCCCTAGTTGACTACCCCTAGTTGACTACCCCTAGTTGACTACCCCTAGTTGACTACCCCTAGTTGACTACCCCTAGTTGACTACCCCTAGTTGACTACCCCTAGTTGACTACCCCTAGTTGACTACCCCTAGTTGACTACCCCTAGTTGACTACCCCTAGTTGACTACCCCTAGTTGACTACCCCTAGTTGACTACCCCTAGTTGACTACCCCTAGTTGACTACCCCTAGTTGACTACCCCTAGTTGACTACCCCTAGTTGACTACCCCTAGTTGACTACCCCTAGTTGACTACCCCTAGTTGACTACCCCTAGTTGACTACCCCTAGTTGACTACCCCTAGTTGACTACCCCTAGTTGACTACCCCTAGTTGACTACCCCTAGTTGACTACCCCTAGTTGACTACCCCTAGTTGACTACCCCTAGTTGACTACCCCTAGTTGACTACCCCTAGTTGACTACCCCTAGTTGACTACCCCTAGTTGACTACCCCTAGTTGACTACCCCTAGTTGACTACCCCTAGTTGACTACCCCTAGTTGACTACCCCTAGTTGACTACCCCTAGTTGACTACCCCTAGTTGACTACCCCTAGTTGACTACCCCTAGTTGACTACCCCTAGTTGACTACCCCTAGTTGACTACCCCTAGTTGACTACCCCTAGTTGACTACCCCTAGTTGACTACCCCTAGTTGACTACCCCTAGTTGACTACCCCTAGTTGACTACCCCTAGTTGACTACCCCTAGTTGACTACCCCTAGTTGACTACCCCTAGTTGACTACCCCTAGTTGACTACCCCTAGTTGACTACCCCTAGTTGACTACCCCTAGTTGACTACCCCTAGTTGACTACCCCTAGTTGACTACCCCTAGTTGACTACCCCTAGTTGACTACCCCTAGTTGACTACCCCTAGTTGACTACCCCTAGTTGACTACCCCTAGTTGACTACCCCTAGTTGACTACCCCTAGTTGACTACCCCTAGTTGACTACCCCTAGTTGACTACCCCTAGTTGACTACCCCTAGTTGACTACCCCTAGTTGACTACCCCTAGTTGACTACCCCTAGTTGACTACCCCTAGTTGACTACCCCTAGTTGACTACCCCTAGTTGACTACCCCTAGTTGACTACCCCTAGTTGACTACCCCTAGTTGACTACCCCTAGTTGACTACCCCTAGTTGACTACCCCTAGTTGACTACCCCTAGTTGACTACCCCTAGTTGACTACCCCTAGTTGACTACCCCTAGTTGACTACCCCTAGTTGACTACCCCTAGTTGACTACCCCTAGTTGACTACCCCTAGTTGACTACCCCTAGTTGACTACCCCTAGTTGACTACCCCTAGTTGACTACCCCTAGTTGACTACCCCTAGTTGACTACCCCTAGTTGACTACCCCTAGTTGACTACCCCTAGTTGACTACCCCTAGTTGACTACCCCTAGTTGACTACCCCTAGTTGACTACCCCTAGTTGACTACCCCTAGTTGACTACCCCTAGTTGACTACCCCTAGTTGACTACCCCTAGTTGACTACCCCTAGTTGACTACCCCTAGTTGACTACCCCTAGTTGACTACCCCTAGTTGACTACCCCTAGTTGACTACCCCTAGTTGACTACCCCTAGTTGACTACCCCTAGTTGACTACCCCTAGTTGACTACCCCTAGTTGACTACCCCTAGTTGACTACCCCTAGTTGACTACCCCTAGTTGACTACCCCTAGTTGACTACCCCTAGTTGACTACCCCTAGTTGACTACCCCTAGTTGACTACCCCTAGTTGACTACCCCTAGTTGACTACCCCTAGTTGACTACCCCTAGTTGACTACCCCTAGTTGACTACCCCTAGTTGACTACCCCTAGTTGACTACCCCTAGTTGACTACCCCTAGTTGACTACCCCTAGTTGACTACCCCTAGTTGACTACCCCTAGTTGACTACCCCTAGTTGACTACCCCTAGTTGACTACCCCTAGTTGACTACCCCTAGTTGACTACCCCTAGTTGACTACCCCTAGTTGACTACCCCTAGTTGACTACCCCTAGTTGACTACCCCTAGTTGACTACCCCTAGTTGACTACCCCTAGTTGACTACCCCTAGTTGACTACCCCTAGTTGACTACCCCTAGTTGACTACCCCTAGTTGACTACCCCTAGTTGACTACCCCTAGTTGACTACCCCTAGTTGACTACCCCTAGTTGACTACCCCTAGTTGACTACCCCTAGTTGACTACCCCTAGTTGACTACCCCTAGTTGACTACCCCTAGTTGACTACCCCTAGTTGACTACCCCTAGTTGACTACCCCTAGTTGACTACCCCTAGTTGACTACCCCTAGTTGACTACCCCTAGTTGACTACCCCTAGTTGACTACCCCTAGTTGACTACCCCTAGTTGACTACCCCTAGTTGACTACCCCTAGTTGACTACCCCTAGTTGACTACCCCTAGTTGACTACCCCTAGTTGACTACCCCTAGTTGACTACCCCTAGTTGACTACCCCTAGTTGACTACCCCTAGTTGACTACCCCTAGTTGACTACCCCTAGTTGACTACCCCTAGTTGACTACCCCTAGTTGACTACCCCTAGTTGACTACCCCTAGTTGACTACCCCTAGTTGACTACCCCTAGTTGACTACCCCTAGTTGACTACCCCTAGTTGACTACCCCTAGTTGACTACCCCTAGTTGACTACCCCTAGTTGACTACCCCTAGTTGACTACCCCTAGTTGACTACCCCTAGTTGACTACCCCTAGTTGACTACCCCTAGTTGACTACCCCTAGTTGACTACCCCTAGTTGACTACCCCTAGTTGACTACCCCTAGTTGACTACCCCTAGTTGACTACCCCTAGTTGACTACCCCTAGTTGACTACCCCTAGTTGACTACCCCTAGTTGACTACCCCTAGTTGACTACCCCTAGTTGACTACCCCTAGTTGACTACCCCTAGTTGACTACCCCTAGTTGACTACCCCTAGTTGACTACCCCTAGTTGACTACCCCTAGTTGACTACCCCTAGTTGACTACCCCTAGTTGACTACCCCTAGTTGACTACCCCTAGTTGACTACCCCTAGTTGACTACCCCTAGTTGACTACCCCTAGTTGACTACCCCTAGTTGACTACCCCTAGTTGACTACCCCTAGTTGACTACCCCTAGTTGACTACCCCTAGTTGACTACCCCTAGTTGACTACCCCTAGTTGACTACCCCTAGTTGACTACCCCTAGTTGACTACCCCTAGTTGACTACCCCTAGTTGACTACCCCTAGTTGACTACCCCTAGTTGACTACCCCTAGTTGACTACCCCTAGTTGACTACCCCTAGTTGACTACCCCTAGTTGACTACCCCTAGTTGACTACCCCTAGTTGACTACCCCTAGTTGACTACCCCTAGTTGACTACCCCTAGTTGACTACCCCTAGTTGACTACCCCTAGTTGACTACCCCTAGTTGACTACCCCTAGTTGACTACCCCTAGTTGACTACCCCTAGTTGACTACCCCTAGTTGACTACCCCTAGTTGACTACCCCTAGTTGACTACCCCTAGTTGACTACCCCTAGTTGACTACCCCTAGTTGACTACCCCTAGTTGACTACCCCTAGTTGACTACCCCTAGTTGACTACCCCTAGTTGACTACCCCTAGTTGACTACCCCTAGTTGACTACCCCTAGTTGACTACCCCTAGTTGACTACCCCTAGTTGACTACCCCTAGTTGACTACCCCTAGTTGACTACCCCTAGTTGACTACCAATTATGAATTATAAGAATATTATTATATTAATAATTAACTACTAATTCAGTATAATAGGGGTAGAGTTCAGTAGGGGTAATGTTCTCAACTTAAGAACTGACCAGATTTTGTTTAGGGTTGTGTGTTAAAATTGTTTTATGTTCTTCAGTTACAAAACATCTGGTTTTAGGGTTAAGTTTGAGGGAAGGTTGTTATTTACAATTAGGTTTTACTTAAGGGTAGACATTAGTCAATTTTGCTTCAATGCTTTAAGAAATTATTTGTTGCTCTGAGAAGTTCGTTTAGGATTGGTTAAGAAACCCTTGAGGTTAGTGTTAGGTGTAAGACAGTGGTATATTCTGGTCTACAAAAAAAAAAGTAGATGAAGATTCAAAATGCTGGTTAAGACAATGCAAGAAAGAGCTGAACATTGAACAATCTTGTTGAAAGATTCATGATTGGTGTGTGGATGGGAATAAATGATGATTCAAGTGACATAGTATCCAAGTAGATGACATCGATCCAAGATAAGGCTAGTGTTCAAGAGAGAGAGAAAAAAAGGATTGTTAAACTGATTAGAGTTTTCAAGATTGCACTAAGGAAATCCAGATGACCAAGATGTAGATAAAAAAAAAGAAACCATGATGCATATGAAAGATCCAATAGATGATCTGACATCAAAACGATCCGAATAAGCAAACTCTTTTTGGTTGGCAGATTCCATTTATAAAAAGTATGAACATGATCCAAATTCATGCCAAGCTTCTTTGTTGTTTAGGGGTGGGGGTTGGTTAGGGCAGTTTCATCCGCATTAAATTTAGTTACTACCAATGTTAGGCCATATTTGCTGCTATATATTCTTCTACTTGACAGTTCAGAAAGAGGAACCTAAGGATGTTAGACCTTTTTAGGCCATGCACTCCAGCCTTTCTGGGCTTCAGGTTCACACACCAGTCTTGAGTCCATCCCCAGTCCATATGGGACAGGACACAGGTGAGCAAAGAGTTAGTTAATTTTTAGGTTAAGATTAAATTGCCATTTCATAATCCCCTTTTTATAGATCTAAGCTTTATCTAAACTCATTTAAAAGCAAAGAGAAAAAAAAAAGAAAAAAAAACGGTTGCGTGTAGGGGTCAGGGCAATATTCCAGTCCAGAAAAAGTAGATGCACCATTCAAAATGCTGGGTAATAGATGATCAGTTTAGTTTGATTTAATTCATCCCTACTTTTAGAATTAGTTCCTAAAATTTACAAATAGCAGACACCAAGCCTCTTTAAAATAATAATAATAAAAACTGCTTAATGCTAAATTACAAAAGCAGGTTTTAAAGTCAAAGATGCTATAAAAATGTCATCTGCTCAACTTCAAAGAAAAAAAAAACCTTTCCCACTATCATGCCAAACTTTAAGAACCCTTCGGTACAGTTAGCAGTTTCTCCACTGAGCCTGGAACCATGTTGCACATTTACAAACTGTTCTCAGCCTGGATTTTAAGCACAGTTAGACAACAGTGCTAAGCTGTCTCGATAGATTATTTGTGTTGATGTCAGGGCTGTTACCAAGCTACCACAGCTGGCTCAGAAGCATGCTAGCCAGACATCCACAAGTAAACACTTGATTTAATATGAGAAAATTATACAGGTCCAACAATAGTTTTAAGGGTTTAAACCATAGAGCAGTCTCTGGAAGAGAAGTGATTAACTCAGTTATTTTATTGACTTATTTTATACATTCTTAGTTTTCTAACCAGTCATCTAAAATAATGAAATAGCCTATTATTTTATTAATGGCTAGAGCTTAATAATTTGATTGACATCCTAAACAATTGAGACCTTTAATTCACCTGACTGACGCAAGTTATTGCACGCAGTACTGTATTTGGTAGCACAAATCTCACTCTGATCCAGGAGAGAATTAAACCAATGACTACATGCAGACTTTCCTTCTGTGCATCGAATAAAGCAAATAAGAAATGCTCATCATCGAAGCCTATGGTAGAAAGTCAACTTTCAATAATTTTTTTTGGACTTTGCTCTAAAGCTTTAGTCGCCCTGCTGTCCAAGGTACTGTTGTATGATCTCCAAGTCTATATATGTTCTAATAAACTAGTCACATGAACGAATTTAATAAACTAATTATTGGTATTGCTCTCAAAATAATCACTAGGTTGACATGTTAATGAGCAGTTTTCAGCATTTCAGCTGTAGGCCATTATACGATTCAGTTATACACAAGTTTGACATTTATGGGGCTGTGTAACTTTGTTGTTTTGTTCCCTGATCTTTATATATACTGGGTAGCTAGGCAAATAATTTTCTAAAAATGTCAAGCTGATAAGTGCTTTATATCCTGATGCATTTACATTCGTTTATTTCACTTGCTGCGTTCATTTAATGTTTGAAAACTTAACTTTTAACATGGGTGTCAAACTCCAAACCAAAAGGGCCGCAGCTCTGCACAGTTTAGTTGGGTTGGAACTAAACTACACAGGTCTTCGGCCCTCCAGGAATTAGTTTGACACCCCTGGTTTAAAGGGTTATATTTTACCATCGAAATGTAGCATGTTATATAATCAACTTAAAGACTGTAAAAATTAAGGTTAAGTGCCATTAGTTAAAGTGCCCACTCACTTTTGACAAGGCCCATCCAAAATATATTTCTGCTATTGTAATAATGCACTATTGTTGCATTGTTTAATTTTGTCATGTTCAGATATCTTAAATACATATTCCCCTGCAAAATTTTCAATTGTTACACTTGTCATTTCCCCTCCAAATGAAATTTAGCCAGAGGCGCGCAACATATGACCTCTAAAAAAGGTGCTGTAACATGTACCTATATGCAGCACCCCGATATGATAGTGGCATGCAGTGTTTAGTCACTTGGTTGCTTTTGTTTTTATTAACTTGAAAAAGATAGTTTCAAGTATGGAGTTTAATTGAACAAAGGGAGCAGTTTACATTGCATTAAAGACAACTACTGATAGGTTGTGTAATGTTTCAAAGAGCTGTTGCAGCATGAGTGGAAAATAACCATATTAGTGCTGCCTGGCCCAGTTTGGCACAAAATGGAGCAGTTCCATTTAGAGAACAATTCAAGTGGAAAAGCAGCTAAAGTTTATGAAAAATTAATCTGGATGTAGAGAATCTCATAGCACAGAAAGAGCACTCCTAAAGGCGCATTTATACTTCTGCATTAAGCACACAAGTATGCTTCAGCACAGCCTGTGCATGGTCACATAGTTGCTGTGGCAGTCAGACACTGATGCACACGAAAAATAGAGCAAGCTGTGATTAGTCAGTTTTGTAGAGCTAAGTGTGCCCTAACCTAGTCCACATCTTCAGCCAGTAATTTGGGGGCTATTTGAAGCAACCCGTGTAAGGCCAGATTAAGCATCTTTAAAACTCAATTTCTTCATCTTAATATTGCCAAACTTTGACAAGCTATCAATAACTGATGCAGAACAGCTTATTAACCTCTCGGTTAGACTACTGTAATGAGTTATTAGGCGGTTGCCCTACTGGCCTCACCATCAAGCTGCAGCTGGTTCGAAATGCAGCTGCTGGAGTGCTTTCTACACTGAAAAAGATTTTTGGCGCTTGTAAATAGAGAGCATAATCCAAGTACATTTTACAAATAAATCATATTTTGTCTTCACTTCAAAAATGTCTCGTTTAATTCAATAAGCTACTTAATATTGCTTTTTAGTTTTTTGTGTCTAAAATACAATAGTATATCGAAATGGATATAGCCAAGTAATATTTACTTATTATTTGTAATATATTGAACTGATGCAAAAAATGACATACGCTAGTAAAACTTACTCCACAAAGTTAGTAAATCTATGCGCATGCCAATTTAAACCTGGGAGGAGCAGATGAGAGCAACCGATGAATCCCTCACGCAGACTGAGATTTACAAGTTACACTAGTTGTTTGATCAATTTGGTGTTTGCAGTAAGTTATAGGGCTCCTGTCAGCAATTTTGGTGGTTAAAGAGGCAAGGTTAGAATGAAGTGTTATTTGACTGAGTTTGCTGAAGATCTGATTAGCATAAGCATAAACAAATGGCATCTGTCTAAAACTATTGTGTTGCATTCTAAATATAATCTATGGCGAAGTATAATCTACAGTGAATTTAAATTATTTTTTATGAATAAGTGTTCAAGCATAGCAGTAAATTACATTAAGGACATAATTAACCGACATTAAAGCTAGCCTACCATGCTGTCTGCATTATAAATATGAGTTCTTAGATTGGACAACCTCAGTACTCACTTTAACACAGATTGCAAGTTACCAGAGCCCTGAGGCCAAAACAGGACAGAAAGATGCATTTATTAATCCATCCACATTAACATATGCAAATACTCCTTGTTAGTGATATAAATTATAGCAATGTTACTGAGTATGTTCAGCCAGCCTCTATACCTGCGAACATTTATTGCAGAGTCCAAAATAAATTAACTGATCAAATTTTACATCAGTAATATCATTACATGTTCATTCAATTTTCCGACATAAACATTTAACTAATTTCATTGACTAATTTTATACATTCTTCATTTTCTAACCAGTCATCTAAAGTAATGAAATAGCCTATTATTTTATTAATGGCTAGAGCTTAATAATTTAATTGACATCAAGCAATTGAGACCTTTAATTCACCTGACAGACGCAAGTTTTTGCACGCAGTACTGTATTTGGGAGAGGGTGCTCGCTGCAGAGCCATTTGAGGAGAGGTGAGCTCCAGAGAGGGGGAGCATGAGCTGTCGCTCCTCCTCCTGTAAGCTGTTTTAATGCGTACACCAACCCCACCCCTAACCCCACCCCCAGTGACATCACTCGTAGAAGTGCAAAAAAGGTGGAGCTCAAGCTTAAGCTCCCCCTCTCTGGAGCTCACCTCTCCTCAAATGGCTCTGCAGCGAGCACCACTTGGTATTTGGTAGCACAAATCTCGCTCTGATACAGGAGATGATTAAACCAATGACTACATGCAGACTTTTTCCTGCTGCGCACCGAATAAAGCAAAGAAATGCTTATCAAAGCCTATGGTAGAAAGTCAACTTTCAATAATTTTTGGACTTTTCTCTAAAGCTTTACAGAGTGGCACTGCTGTCCAAGGTACTGTTGTATGATTTCTTAGTCTATATATGCTCTAAACTAGTCACATTAATGAATTTAATAAACTAATTGTCGGTAGTGCTCTCAAAATAATCACTAGGTTGACATGTTAATGAGCAATTCAGCTTTACGCCATTATATGATTCAGTTATACACATGTTTGACATTTATGGGGCTGTTACGTTTTTGTTGTTCCCTGATCTAATATATATTGGGTAGCTATGCAAATATTTTCTAAAAATGTCAAGCTGATAATAGTGCTTTATATCCTGATGCATTTTCACATTCATTTATTTAACTTGCTGCGTTCATTTAATGTTTTAATACTTAACAGCCATTAACACAGGTGTCAAACTCAGTTCCAAAAGGGCCGCAGCTCTGCAGTTTAGTTCCAACCCAAATTAAACATCTGATAAAACTGAGTCCTTCAGGCTTGTTTGAAACCTACAGGTAAGTGTGTTGGAGCAGGGTTGGAACTAAACTGTGCATGGCTTCAGCCCTCCAGCAATAGAGTTTGACACCTCTGGTTTAAATGAGTTATATTTTACCATCAAAATGCTTCGTTATATAATCATCATAGATCATAAAAATTAAAGCTGAGTGCCATTAGGTAAAGTGCCCGCTCACTTTTGACAAGGCCCATCCAAAATACATTTCTGCTATTGTAATACAAATGCACTGTTGCATTTTGTTTAATTTTGTCATGGTTAGAGATCTTAAATACGGTTATTCCCACTGCAAACATTTAATTGTTACATTTGTCATTTCCACTCCAAATAAAGTTTAGCCAGAGGCGCACAACATGACCTCTAAAAAAAAGGTGCTGTAACATGTACCTATATGCAGCACCTCAATATGATAGAGCGGCATAGCAGTTATTCAGTTTAATTGAACAAAGAGAGCTGTTTACATTGCATTAAAGGCAACTACTGATGTGTTGTGTAATGTTTCAAAGAGCTGTTGCAGCATGAGTGGAAAATAAAACTGTATTAGTGCTGCCTGGCCCAGTTTGGCAAAAAAAAGGAGCAGTTCCATTTAGAGAACAATTCAAGTGGAAAAGCAGCTAAAGTTTATGAAAAATTTTAATCTGGATGTAGAGAATCTCATAGCACAGAAACAGAACTCCTAAAGGCGCATTTATACTTCTGCATCAAGCACACAAGTATGCTTCAGCACAACCTGTGCATGGACAGCCCGTGCTGTGGCAGTCAGACACTGATGCACACCTCAATGAATAGAGCAAGCTGTGATTGGTCAGCTTAGTAGAGCTGACAAGTGCCCTAACCTAGTCCTCATCTTCAGTCAGTAATTTTGGGGCTATTTCTGACAGCAACCTGTGTAAGGCCAGATTAAGCATCTGTAAAACTCAATTTCTTCATCTTAATATTGCCAAACTTTGACGAGCTATCAATAACTGATGCAGAACAGCTTATTCATGCTTTCATGACCTCTCGGTTAAGACTACTGTAATGAGTTACTAGGCGGTTGCCCTGCTGGCCTCACTAACAAACTGCAGCTGGTTCAAAATGCAGCTGCTAGAGTGCTTTCTAGAACTAAGAAATCACATTACTCCAGTTCTTTCAGGGCATTGACTACCTATTAAATATTTAATTTACAATGTTATTGTTTAACTACAAAGCCCTCAATGCCTTAGCTGCCCAGTATTTGAGAGAGCTCCTGGTGTATTATGGAGCATGAGATTGATTCCTTTAAGACCCTAGACTGAGCCTGGTTGAGGTTAATCTTCCCCTTTACTTTGGTCAGTTGGCAAACTGGCTTGCTTGGTTTGGGGCTTGTGTAGTTGAGCATGGATGGATTTCTTTATTGTTTGGACTTTCAGCAGTCCAAATTAAACACCGAAATTAATCTCTGAAAACAGATCTGATTTAAACCTCTCATGTGAAAATGAAGCATGCACATCTGCAAAGATCCTTAGGCTGAACAGTTATAATAGATAGAAGTTTGTATGAATGTTCAAGAAACTGAAGCAGATAAGGGAGATTCCACAGAAGGAAGAATTCATTTATGAAATGAGTGAATAAGTCGTTGAGAGATTTCCAAGGTAACCCATATGCCCAGAGCACTGAGCTGCCCAAAGAGCTGATTTAATGTGAATAAACCTCAAAGCAGCTGCCTGGCAAATTATATAGAGTTTTAAGGTTCTGGACAGATTTTAAACCAGTCATTAGATATATCTCCCAAAGGGTTAACTATTATAAGACACTGCAAATGACATCAAGTACTGTCTGACAAATACATTTTGGAAATAGGTGTACGGTCTCTGCCATTGTGTAGTTGTTAATGTCTACAATCACGCTGTGTGGAGAGAAAAAAATAAATAAATTTCACAATAGAACCAAACTGATTTATTGCTTAAGTGACAGCCTTCACGTTAGGGTTTTTGTTTTTTAAAGGATTCTCACTACCAAAAAGGAATTCTTGATACTAGAGATGTTATTTAAATTTGAGATTTGAGAGGAAACTGGAACCAGTAAAGTTGAAATTTATGTGAAGAGGTTCCAATATTCCCATGAAATTGAGATTGTAAAAGAGAAGTGTGGTTACTTTCTATGAGAGGTTCTGGGGTTAGATGTTCTAGGAGTTACAGAACATCTTATTTTGAAACCAGCCATGTACACTACAGATGTTCTGGAGAAGGCATGTAGGGTTTTTTTCTGAAAAGTTCTGGGATACAAGTTAAAGAATAAATATTTTAAATCTTCCCATGGAAATAATGGGTCTTTAAGAAAGGGAAAATCTGGTCATTCTGAAAAGTTGTAAGGTTATAACTTGAGATTTGGTGTTTTAACGTGTCCCTGTGGAAGTACTAATCTTACTCCTCAACCTTAATCCTAGTAAATTCTGAGGTTACAGGTCATCAGCAGATCTCATGTTTGAATTGATGATTTTTTGAAAAGTTCTTGAATGACTGGTGTAGGTGGTGTTGATGCACAATGTGCTGTTGTGTGGAGGTGCTAATCACCAGTAGAAGACTGGGCTTCATTTAAGGCCATTCACCCAAGGCCACCTTCCCTGCGTGCTGTCCAAGTGGACCCAGGGGGGCTGAATACTTACCACTCCCCCAAGTGACCTTTTGTTAACACCGCAAGGTTGCCCAGGTCACCCGAGAAGAGTCTGAAGATGTTTCTCTATGGGGCCTACTCTGGCTAATCCAGAGAACAGGCTCCCCAGGACCCCAGGGAACAGGAGAGCCCTTGCCCAAATCAGCTGAATCTAACAGGTAGATTCAGGAGTAAAAGTTAGCCATGAACTGGTCATTGCCTTCTCCTCACTCCCTGCTGATTTGCTCCAGAATACTTCCAGTCAACATCCAGGGAGTTCATTAAATCCAATTTGACCAAAGAACTCGCCAGAATGTGACTAGAAGCATTCAAAGAGATGCTCCTGACCTAATTACAAAAAATATAAAATTTAAGAGGTCAGGTCGAGGTTCAGTCTGGCGGATATATCTCTGTAGATATATCATTCTTCTACCAGACGTCTCCCCTAAGGCAATGCAAGAACCAAGCAGACATCATCCTTATCAGGGATAACCGTTGGGAGCATTACCCTGAAGTTCAAGAGACCCTGGTCCATTGACTAGGTGTTGAGACACAGCATTTCGGCAATGGTGATGACCATTTGTTTGTTTGTGTTTTTCTTTGTTCTTGTTTGTATATTTTTATTCAGAATTTGATTATCTGGTGTCTAGGTTGTTTTTCCATACTTTGATTATCATATTTAAGCTTAGGAAGCCCTTTAAAGTCGGGTTTTATTAGAGAATAGACCATATGCAAATGACTCATTAGTATTCGTGTTTTTAGGCCAATCCCGTGTGTCCTCAGCAGAGTGTGCTTTCGGTCAGGTTTAATCCTTTATATCTCGGCCGTTTTTTAATGTTTTGGTTTTATTTTTTCTGCATTTTAGTCAGTTTATTGTGTAGATTAAGTGTTGAGCAAATAAACCGTCATTACTGATCAAAAATATTTCTGTGGGGTTACCGTTTATGAGGAGTACAGCTGATTTAGTGTGGTAATTTACAATCTGTGATTACAGACTAATGTCTCCTTTCAGGCAAACTGATTCATGCAGTTTATTGGAGATGATAGAATTGAAATGGTCATGTCAATGATATTAATAACACAAGCTCACACACATCTCAGTTGTGTGCTTACATTAGGATAATTCAACAGTGAACAAAGAGTGTACATAAAAAAATAAAGACAAAATACAAAAGCAGTCCAGCAGTAAAAACTTATGATCAGCCTGGCAAGGTGTGAACACAATGGCTGGGAGTAAAGAAGATAGAGGGGGCAACGAAACCAATTTAAATGGTTTTAGTTCTGTGAGAGAGTTTGCTGAGGAATTAAATACATTTTACTTAAAGTTTGATGAGGGTGATTTTAAGTCAGAAAATTACATTTTAAAACACCTGTCATGTAGTAAATCCGTAAACATTAGTAGGACTCAGGTCAAAGAACTCTTTCAGAGAATTAATACTAAAAAAAGCCCAGGCCCAGATAATATTGGTGGTAGGGTGCTAAATACATGTGCTGAACAACTTTCTGAAATATTTCATTGCATTTTTTCAGTCTCTTGCGTTGCAAAGAGTTCCTGAAATCTGGAAGAAATCTGTTTCTATAGCCAAAACTAAGTTTCTGCGGGAGTTAAATGATTTTAGACCTGTTGCCCTTACTTCATTAGTTATGAAGTGTTTCGAGAGAATTATTAAAGGTGAGATTTTATTGTATTCAAAGGATAAATTTGATCCTTTGCAGTTTGCATTTAGACAGAGCAGGGGAGTTGAAGATGCTAATCTTCCACTGTTAAATTACCTGTTTAATCACCTGGAAAAGCCCAAGACCCATGCCAGATTGTTGTTTCCCTAAACGGGAAAATAAAGTTGAGTCTGAGTCATCTTATCGACATTCTGACCACTGCATGTATACACACACACACCAGATCATCAGCTCTACATTCATTAAAACTGGAGTGATTTTACCTCTGCCAGTCATTGTGCTTGAACATACTGATTTGCTGTACACAAGGCAGCATTAATCATAAATAAATGAACAACATTCAATATACCACTGACATATTATAGAAAACATCAGCAGAGTCAGAACACAGGATAAAACACTGCATGAAGAACAGAAGAACACTACATAAGAGCACATGAGGCGGACGCAGCGTGATGCAATGCAAGAACCAAGCAGACAATATCTGTATCAGGGATAACCGTTGGGAGCATTACCCTGAAAAACAGGAGATCCTGAGCCGTTGACCAGGTTTTGAGACGCAGCATTTCGGCAATGGTGATGACCAATTGTTTGTTTGTGTTTTTCTTCTTGTTTGTATATTTTTATTCAGAATTTGATTACCTGATGTCTAGGTTGTTTTTCCATACTTTGATTATCATATTTAAGCTTATGAAGCCCTTTAAAATCGTGTTTTATTAGAGAATAGACCATATGCAAATGACTCATTAGTATTCGTGTTTTTAGACCAATCCTGTTAGTCCTCAGCTGAGTGTGCTTTCGGTCAGGTTTAATCCTTTATATCTCGGCCGTTTTTAATGTTTTGGTTTAATTTTTTCTGCATTTTAGCCAGTTTATTGTGTAGAATAAGTGTTGAGCAAATAAACTGTCATTACTGATCAAAAATATTTTTGTGGGGTTACCGTTTATGAGGAGTACAGCTGATTTAGTGTGTTAATTTACAATATATGTATGCAGATTAAAGTCTCTTCTCAGGCTAAATGAATCATGCAGATTAATGGAGATGATAGTGCTGAAGTGATTGTGTCAATGTTAACAGTAACACACATCTTGGTTATGCGTTTTGATTAGCATGATTCAATATTGTGCATAATAAAATAAAGGAACAGAAAATACAGAAACAGTCTAGCAGCAAAAACTGAAGATCAGTCTGGCAAGGTGTGAACACAATGGTTGGGAGGATCGTTTTTTGTTCTTCAAAGCTGATCCGAGAGTTGTTGTCATAGCAACAGTTTTGCTAGCTCAAACCTGATCGGAAGCAGGTTCAATTCATATAAACAGGATTAGATCGGCTCAGTTCAAGCAAAGATAATAGAGAAAACATGTACCGAATTCTGATATTTTCTTACAGTAGTAGTTATATACAATTGGGAAAATAGTAAATATTTTTAACTATATATATAAAGTTATTAATAAAATAAATAAAGTTATATATTAATAAAACTTATGCAATCTGCACCCCTGAAATGAAAGTACAAAGACTGCCACCTGGTGGTGCAAAGAGAAAACTTATTGATATGAACTTTTTAGATCGCTTCAGTACAATTTGTGTATGATAATAATAATGCAGAATATGTGACTTTTAAAAAAAAGAAATAATACATTAATGCAGTCATAAACATGTTTTGACAGTTAATATGCCAGTGATTATGCTTCACAAAAGTTGCAGACACCTTTATCAAAAGTGATTTTGTAAACATCCAGTTATTCCATACAGCGATTAAAAAACCGGCTATTATAATAAAGAAAATCTTTTCTAAATGTAGAACTAAATACATGATGAATACTCTTGACACATGAAAGTTTAAGCCTGCAGCTCACAACAAATGTGGAAGGTTATCGCGTGTCATATTTAGCAAACCGTTTCCTGCTAATTTGATGTAATTTTGCTCACATGGATAATTGAATATTAATCAGATGATGTCATTACACTGCTGTGCCATCAGCCAATCGTTGCATTGCTGATTATGATTTCAAAGATCGATAGATCTGTCCTTCACAACACACACAGCGATCTCAGATCAGTTTATCCAGACATTCTAATCTGATTCACGAACTTGTTTGAAGAACCAAATTAGCGAGAGATCAGTTATCAAGATTAAAAGATCCAGGATCTGCCAAATCATCTTAGATCATTTAAGCGAGGTACAAAGAACGGACCCCAGGTCACAGACCTCTTTCAGAGAATTAATACTACAAAAAGCCCGGGCCCAGATAATAATGGTGGTAGGGTGCTTCATACATGTGCTGAACAACTTTCTGAAATATTTCATTGCATTTTTTCAGTCTCTTGCGTTGCAAAGAGTTTCTGAAATCTGGAAGAAATCTTTTCCTATAGCCAAAACTAAGTTTCTGCGGGAGTTTAATGATTTTAGACCTGTTGCCCTTACTTCATTAGTTATGAAGTGTTTCGAGAGAATTATTAAAGGTGAGATTTTATTGTATTCAAAGGATAAATTTGATCCTTTGCAGTTTGCATTTAGACAGAGCAGGGGAGTTGAAGATGCTAATCTTCCACTGTTAAATTACCTGTTTAATCACCTGGAAAAGCCCAAGACCCATGCCAGATTGTTGTTTCCCTAAACGGGAAAATAAAGTTGAGTCTGAGTCATCTTATCGACATTCTGACCACTGCATGTATATACACACACACACACACACACACACACACACACACACACTTACTATTTTAGTCTGAAGCGGGACTTTAGATCATCTTCTAGCTGTTACTAATCTGTAAACTCTTTGTACCACAAAAAGGTCAACACAGTCACTTTGTCTCCTCTGTGTGTGTGTGTGTGTGTTTTGACTCTTAAATTCAGCGCGCCCAAATAGACACTCCCACACCATGCCTCTTTTCTTCCTCCGAACCTCCCCCCTAAACAGAGCTGGACAAGCCCACTTTTCTGACTTTTTTTAGGGTTAGGGTTAGGGTTAGGGTTAGGGTTAGGGTTAGGGTTAGGGTTAGGGTTAGGGTTAGGGTTAGGGTTAGGGTTAGGGTTAGGGTTAGGGTTAGGGTTAGGGTTAGGGTTAGGGTTAGGGTTAGGGTTAGGGTTAGGGTTAGGGTTAGGGTTAGGGTTAGGGTTAGGGTTAGGGTTAGGGTTAGGGTTAGGGTTAGGGTTAGGGTTAGGGTTAGGGTTAGGGTTAGGGTTAGGGTTAGGGTTAGGGTTAGGGTTAGGGTTAGGGTTAGGGTTAGGGTTAGGGTTAGGGTTAGGGTTAGGGTTAGGGTTAGGGTTAGGGTTAGGGTTAGGGTTAGGGTTAGGGTTAGGGTTAGGGTTAGGGTTAGGGTTAGGGTTAGGGTTAGGGTTAGGGTTAGGGTTAGGGTTAGGGTTAGGGTTAGGGTTAGGGTTAGGGTTAGGGTTAGGGTTAGGGTTAGGGTTAGGGTTAGGGTTAGGGTTAGGGTTAGGGTTAGGGTTAGGGTTAGGGTTAGGGTTAGGGTTAGGGTTAGGGTTAGGGTTAGGGTTAGGGTTAGGGTTAGGGTTAGGGTTAGGGTTAGGGTTAGGGTTAGGGTTAGGGTTAGGGTTAGGGTTAGGGTTAGGGTTAGGGTTAGGGTTAGGGTTAGGGTTAGGGTTAGGGTTAGGGTTAGGGTTAGGGTTAGGGTTAGGGTTAGGGTTAGGGTTAGGGTTAGGGTTAGGGTTAGGGTTAGGGTTAGGGTTAGGGTTAGGGTTAGGGTTAGGGTTAGGGTTAGGGTTAGGGTTAGGGTTAGGGTTAGGGTTAGGGTTAGGGTTAGGGTTAGGGTTAGGGTTAGGGTTAGGGTTAGGGTTAGGGTTAGGGTTAGGGTTAGGGTTAGGGTTAGGGTTAGGGTTAGGGTTAGGGTTAGGGTTAGGGTTAGGGTTAGGGTTAGGGTTAGGGTTAGGGTTAGGGTTAGGGTTAGGGTTAGGGTTAGGGTTAGGGTTAGGGTTAGGGTTAGGGTTAGGGTTAGGGTTAGGGTTAGGGTTAGGGTTAGGGTTAGGGTTAGGGTTAGGGTTAGGGTTAGGGTTAGGGTTAGGGTTAGGGTTAGGGTTAGGGTTAGGGTTAGGGTTAGGGTTAGGGTTAGGGTTAGGGTTAGGGTTAGGGTTAGGGTTAGGGTTAGGGTTAGGGTTAGGGTTAGGGTTAGGGTTAGGGTTAGGGTTAGGGTTAGGGTTAGGGTTAGGGTTAGGGTTAGGGTTAGGGTTAGGGTTAGGGTTAGGGTTAGGGTTAGGGTTAGGGTTAGGGTTAGGGTTAGGGTTAGGGTTAGGGTTAGGGTTAGGGTTAGGGTTAGGGTTAGGGTTAGGGTTAGGGTTAGGGTTAGGGTTAGGGTTAGGGTTAGGGTTAGGGTTAGGGTTAGGGTTAGGGTTAGGGTTAGGGTTAGGGTTAGGGTTAGGGTTAGGGTTAGGGTTAGGGTTAGGGTTAGGGTTAGGGTTAGGGTTAGGGTTAGGGTTAGGGTTAGGGTTAGGGTTAGGGTTAGGGTTAGGGTTAGGGTTAGGGTTAGGGTTAGGGTTAGGGTTAGGGTTAGGGTTAGGGTTAGGGTTAGGGTTAGGGTTAGGGTTAGGGTTAGGGTTAGGGTTAGGGTTAGGGTTAGGGTTAGGGTTAGGGTTAGGGTTAGGGTTAGGGTTAGGGTTAGGGTTAGGGTTAGGGTTAGGGTTAGGGTTAGGGTTAGGGTTAGGGTTAGGGTTAGGGTTAGGGTTAGGGTTAGGGTTAGGGTTAGGGTTAGGGTTAGGGTTAGGGTTAGGGTTAGGGTTAGGGTTAGGGTTAGGGTTAGGGTTAGGGTTAGGGTTAGGGTTAGGGTTAGGGTTAGGGTTAGGGTTAGGGTTAGGGTTAGGGTTAGGGTTAGGGTTAGGGTTAGGGTTAGGGTTAGGGTTAGGGTTAGGGTTAGGGTTAGGGTTAGGGTTAGGGTTAGGGTTAGGGTTAGGGTTAGGGTTAGGGTTAGGGTTAGGGTTAGGGTTAGGGTTAGGGTTAGGGTTAGGGTTAGGGTTAGGGTTAGGGTTAGGGTTAGGGTTAGGGTTAGGGTTAGGGTTAGGGTTAGGGTTAGGGTTAGGGTTAGGGTTAGGGTTAGGGTTAGGGTTAGGGTTAGGGTTAGGGTTAGGGTTAGGGTTAGGGTTAGGGTTAGGGTTAGGGTTAGGGTTAGGGTTAGGGTTAGGGTTAGGGTTAGGGTTAGGGTTAGGGTTAGGGTTAGGGTTAGGGTTAGGGTTAGGGTTAGGGTTAGGGTTAGGGTTAGGGTTAGGGTTAGGGTTAGGGTTAGGGTTAGGGTTAGGGTTAGGGTTAGGGTTAGGGTTAGGGTTAGGGTTAGGGTTAGGGTTAGGGTTAGGGTTAGGGTTAGGGTTAGGGTTAGGGTTAGGGTTAGGGTTAGGGTTAGGGTTAGGGTTAGGGTTAGGGTTAGGGTTAGGGTTAGGGTTAGGGTTAGGGTTAGGGTT
Source organism: Danio rerio (assembly GCF_052040795.2). Lineage (NCBI taxonomy): Eukaryota > Metazoa > Chordata > Actinopteri > Cypriniformes > Danionidae > Danio > Danio rerio. The sequence goes on along the minus strand of NC_141025.1, from coordinate 544 downwards.
AGGGTTAGGGTTAGGGTTAGGGTTAGGGTTAGGGTTAGGGTTAGGGTTAGGGTTAGGGTTAGGGTTAGGGTTAGGGTTAGGGTTAGGGTTAGGGTTAGGGTTAGGGTTAGGGTTAGGGTTAGGGTTAGGGTTAGGGTTAGGGTTAGGGTTAGGGTTAGGGTTAGGGTTAGGGTTAGGGTTAGGGTTAGGGTTAGGGTTAGGGTTAGGGTTAGGGTTAGGGTTAGGGTTAGGGTTAGGGTTAGGGTTAGGGTTAGGGTTAGGGTTAGGGTTAGGGTTAGGGTTAGGGTTAGGGTTAGGGTTAGGGTTAGGGTTAGGGTTAGGGTTAGGGTTAGGGTTAGGGTTAGGGTTAGGGTTAGGGTTAGGGTTAGGGTTAGGGTTAGGGTTAGGGTTAGGGTTAGGGTTAGGGTTAGGGTTAGGGTTAGGGTTAGGGTTAGGGTTAGGGTTAGGGTTAGGGTTAGGGTTAGGGTTAGGGTTAGGGTTAGGGTTAGGGTTAGGGTTAGGGTTAGGGTTAGGGTTAGGGTTAGGGTTAGGGTTAGGGTTAGGG